>NW_027509192.1:14117500-14405000 GCF_051911475.1 Siphateles boraxobius | reverse complement strand
GACAGGCAATCGTCTCTGGAACTCCTTCTTGAAGTTTGTCCTCTATCGCTGTAGCACCAAGCAGCTTCAGGAAAATGAGACACATTGTTTCAAAACCAATATGTAACATAACGCAGAATTAAATCATTATGAATGACTGAATGATTCATCTGGGATTTTTTATTTTCTATTGTAGATTAGGCTGTGTCTCAATTTGCATACTAATGAAATGCAATCGAAAACTATGTAGTTCACTAATGATGGAAAATGTCATACTTTTAAGTGTGTGGTTAAACAATGCAGTAGAACATACAGTTGTGTAAACATTTTTTTGATACTTTGTTGTGTAATATTTGAATAGACTGCACGGCAAGCGTTAGCACCAGGGTTTGACATTAATCTTTTGCTCACGAGCCACTGTTGGTTAATGGTTTTCCAAAGTTACTAGCCGCTCAGGATATTCACTGGCCACAATTTTGACATTCATACCATGGGGAAAAACTGGTCTAAAGATATATTAAAATGTATCTCATAATTTGGCAGGAGGTATATTAGGCTGCTGTCACTTTAAGACCTGATACACTGATCCATTATACTGTTACACATGTGTTTTCTTTCTCAACTGTTTACCTTACTCAAAATATAACTGACTGTGTTTAAGCACAATAAGCAGCAGAAAAGAAATCAATTTAGTACTGAGAGGCGGCTTTATGTGCCGCACATTGGGTGTGAGCACAAAATCAGCAGGAGTGCTGGATGGAGATAGATAGATAGTCTCAATAATAATAAAGTCACATTTACCATCATGCCCTGCTCTATTTCTTCATACAGAGCCCCGAGTTTTTCTTCTCTGTTATCCAGTGTCGTGCTGGCGAACAGCAGTTTCTTCATCCATTCATCAAACACATCTTCATCCAGGTCTTTGTACGCCAGCGCTAATGTTCTCAGACCCTCCCCGGCGAACTCCTACCACACAGAAACAGAGGACACTCATTTAGCAGAGGGCTATATTTATCTCTCACCATGAAACTTGAAACTCAGTCCATTACAATTACATCAAATATTTCTTCAGTGAAAATAAGGAGCACGCTACGCAGTTCTTCACATCTTGATTTGATTTGATCTGTTTGCTATCATTATTTGCTATTTTTATCCCACTAGCATAGCTTCTCCAGTGAAATGAGTCTTATTGCACTTTGTGGACCCGCAGAAAGCCATAAATGAGACATGAATAATGGACAGCATCTCATAGTCTGTAATAAGTACGGCCCATAGGCTGCTTTCAAACTGACCAGTCGAGCTCTAGACAATGGCATTATTGTTTCTTTGAATATGGTTTGAGAGGTTGATGTCATTGATAATATTTACAGCTAAAAACTACACTTTTCTGAGGAAATTCTTCTGTTTTTTGCAATAGAAGTACCTTTGTTGAAGTAGCTAAAATAAATGCTAACAACAATGTGCAGGCAAGGACATTAATGAAACACACTGCTTGGAGCCACCAAATGTGTTTGTATAGCCTAAAGTGTTTTTCATCTTAAAAGCCTAAAAGAACCTAAATGGAATTGATCTGAATAAAATAAAGCTTATGTCTACTAAGACCGAGCTTATAGCCATGGAGAAAATGAGCCTTGTTTGTATCGATTGTGCCGCTCTGACACTCACGTTGTACATTTGCTGTAATTTGTCAAGTGGAACGGTGCGTCTACATCTCTAAGTGCCACGATTCTCAAGCGCATTGAGCGGAGTGAAAGAATGAACACAGAATGAAAGAACTTAAAAAATACAAGAATCTCTACAACCTGAAGCTTATAATTATTAAGGTTTTTAATTATGCCTGAATAAGGCCAAAGTTTGGTAACAGTATGAGTTTCAGACATTACTACCACTGTATTTTGATACTATTTCAAGGTTATGGGGCACTCCAAAGACTTGTTTTAGCCTAAAAGTACAAAGATTACCATGGTAAAATTAACATGAAAGAACATGGTATTGTTATGATAAAAGCCCAAAACATGGTTTTACCATGGTATTGCATTCAAACGACATATTAAGATGGTAAATGTCCAACGACATGGTTTCACCACGATACTGCATCCAAATAACATGATTTTATCATGGTAAACACCTAACCACATGGTTTTAGTACAGTTTTACTGTACATCAAAATGACATGCCCCTAAAACATGGCCTTAACATGATATTACATTAAAAAAACATCTAAAAACATCTACATCTAAATAACATGTTATTATTATAGTACATGCCTAAAAACATGGTATTACCATGTAAAATCCAAATGACACGGGATTGTCATGGTAAATGTCAAAAAACATGGTATTTCCATATTGCATCCAAAAAAACATGGCATTAGCATGGTAAATGCCAAACAACATGTTTTTACAAGGATGTTTTACTTACCGTGGTATTCCATCCAGGTTACATGGTAAAGGCCCAACAACATTGTTTTACCATGGTACTGTATCCATAATAGCATTATCATAGTAAATGGCAAAAAAACATGGTATTACCATAGCAAATGGCCAAAAGTCACTGTCTTACTTTGGTATCACATCCAAAAAAACTTGGTATTATTATAGTAAATGCTCAACAACATGGTTTACAATGGTACTGCATCCAAATAACATGGTATTATCACAGCACATGAGCAAAAACATGGTTTTACCATGGTGCTTCATTCCAATGACATGGTACTATCACAGCACATGAGCAAAAACATGGTTTTACCATGGTGCTTCATTCCAATAACATGGTACTATCACAGCACATGAGCAAAAACATGGTTTTACCATGGTGCTTCATTCCAATAACATGGTACTATCACAGCACATAAGCAAAAACATGGTTTTACCATGGTGCTTCATTCAAATAACATGGTACTATCACAGCACATGAGCAAAAACATGGTTTTACCATGGTGCTTCATCCAAATAACATGGTATTATCACAGCACATGAGCAAAAACATGGTTTTACCATGGTGCTTCATTCAAATAACATGGCACTATCACAGCTCATGAGCAAAAACATGGTTTTACCATGGTGCTTCATCCAAATAACATGGTACTATCACAGCACATGAGCAAAAACATGGTTTTACCATGGTAAATGCCCCCAACTGACATGGTATTATAATGTAAATGGCCCACAACATGGTTTAAACATGTTATCTCAACCAAATAACTTAGTATTACCATAGTAGATTCACAAAACAACATGTTATCGCCACAATACCAAAAATGGTATTACCATGGTGCCACATAAAAAAAAAATAAAAAAAAATAATAAAAAACAGTAATATCATTCATTGTACTCTTTTGACACTTTTTTGTTAGTGGCAGCACACCATAGTACTATACTAGCTAGGGATCAACATCCACAACATAGGGCTAAGCTAAGCTGATGTTTTATACAGGGAAGGATGGCTTAACAATAGAGACTCACATTAAGGTGCTCTGAGGTAGTAAACACAAGCTCTTCATTAGATGGGTCCAGCCTGTCGAAGACAATAGTATCGGCTCCTTTTGAGTAAAGCTTTAACTGCCCCTTTGGGTTCCTCACTGCGGAAGAGACAGGAAATGAGAGTGCTACTTATAAATATCCAAGAAAACAGGTTCAACAGACCAGCAAGCTATTGATTTCCTTGTGAATGGATGAATTAGGCATACAGACCCATAAGAGATGATTCATAGCTTTTGTGAAATATTAAAGGTATCAAACAATACAAGATTGTTACTAAGATTACATAAAAATTAAAGTTTATTTGTTTATTTAAAATGTCTTGAAGATTTAATAAAAATGATTCAGAACCAACCAATGACGCTCATTCTCTTCCGGATGTTGTTGAAGTCTAAAATGGCTATTAGCTGATAGGTGACCGCCTGACCCATCTCATATAAAGTGATCGTTTCCGGCGTTCGAGACCGGAATACGAAGCCAAAGTTGCGTGCAGCAGTAACCAGGGCTCCTTCATCCGGAGATTGTGCCTGATACACCAGCTCACCTTCAACATGGAATCATTTCAGAGGTATTTCAATCAAAGTCCACTCAAAATCTCTTCTGCTGCATATACAACAAAGGTGCTACTAGGATGTGAAGATATATTTAAGATGTTTGGGGTCCAGTTTACCCTCATTCCTCTCCTCTGGCATGACGGTGTGGCAGAGCGCTAACAGACGGAAGAATTCCTGCACCAGAGGCTCTTCCAGCTTGATGGCCTCAACCAAACTGCTGTCATGGAAACGGAATTTCCGGTCCATCAGTGGGTTGAAGGAGAAATCTACACATGGTGTTTTCTACAAGAGTCAGAGACAAGTGTGACTGCCAAATCTGTTTTTTGTCTAATATATTTATAACAATATTTACCTTATAGGTATTTATAATTAAGATAGCTGTTGTAGTAGTTATGTTTAGGTATTGGGTAGGATTAAGGGATGTAGAATATGGTCATGCAGAATAGCATTAATATGTGCTTTGAATAATAATTTTGAGTAGTAATATGAACAACAGCCGAAATGTATATGTATTCTGCTAGCATGTTTTTAAGCATGAATTAACATGTTGGTTACATGAATTAACATGTTACTAACATGATTTAACACGTTGCTAACATGTTTTAAAACACTGTTAGCATTAATTAGCATGTTGCTAGCACGTTTTAACACGTTGCTAGCATATACAAGCATGTTTTAACACTTGCCTAGCATAATCTAATACTTTGCTAGCTTGAATTAACATGTTGCTGGCATGAATTAACATGATGCTAGCATGTTTTAACACACTGCTAGCTAGCATGAATTAACATGTTGCTTACACAATTTAGCACTTTGCTAGCATTAATTAGCATGTCGCTTGTAGATGAATTACCATGTTTTAACACTTTGCTAGCAAATTTTATCATGCTGCTAGTATGAATTTACATGTTTTAACATATTTCTAACATGAATTAGCATGTTGCTAGCATTACTTATCGCTTTGCTAGCATGAATTAGCATGTTGTTAACAGTTTTTAGCACGTTGCTACCATAAATTAACATGTTTTACCACATTGCTAACATGAATTAGCATGTTGTCTTATAATATTCATTAAGCTTTGCTATTGATAGACAGCTTAAATACTAAATAAGTCTTATTGTATGCAACTTTTCGTAGTTTTGATGGTCCGTTTAATGAAAATTGTAAGTCGGATCAGTGTATAGCACAGAGTCAGAACAGTCTAAAAACCAACATAATTATTATTTTTTAAAGTAATATTTTATGCATTTTAAAAAATAATTTATAATAAAATAATAAATTTCGAAATAATTTAAATAAACAACTTGTTTCATTACCTCTGTAATATCCACTTTATGCCCAAACTCATCATAAACATCACCTGGTCAAACAAAATCACATCTATTAATACATATATCCACATGTGTCTGTAAGTGTGGACGTATAACAGGAGGTGTTTAAGCGTACCGTAGGTCTTCCCATTGATGGAACACTTATTGAACACCATGATGTTCTGGGTCAGGGTGCCTGTTTTGTCTGAGAAGATAAACTCCACCTGGCCCAGCTCCTCGTTGAGCGTGGTGGTGCGCGCCTCGGCGGGAGTGTCCTTAGGGCTGTAGTACATTCGTCTGTCCCAGTTTATAAAGTAACTGTGGCCCAGCCGCAAAACTTCTACGCTGTAATATAGTACGTTTACAGATAAATAAATTAAAGGTGCAGTAAGCGATTTTTGAGAAACACTGTTGAACAACAACAAAACAAACAATTTTGTAAATATTTGCTGGATGTCTGTTCTGAGTGTGTGATCATTTTTTGTGTGTTGTACACGGAATGATCCACGGAGCACAAAAACACTCTTGTAGCCAATCAGCAAAAAGGGGCGTATCCGCTCATGATGGGGAGGAGAGCGAGAGAGAGAGAGAGAGAGAGAGAGAGAGAGAGCAAATAGGACATTTGTGGAAAGACTGTGGAAAGAGAGATGGCTGAGATATTACCAAAGATGAAAAGGTCAGAGGAATATAATTGGAAGAAGAAGGGTTATGATGAGCAAGATCTAGGACGTATTAATATTGGAAAAGCTTTTCAGAGGTCTAAAAACGGACACCGTCTTTGTTTCTGCTCGACAAATCCATTTTTCACAGAAGTAAGATATGCTATTGTTGAATCACAGCTGATTAATCCATACTTGAGCAAGCTTTCTGATACGGCAGCTGTTAGCGGTGGCCTGTGTTTCGTAGCATGTTCGTTATTTTGGGGGCGGAGCAATGAAGGGAGGGGTGTGTTTGTTTGGGTGCCGGCTGGAAATATCAGCAGTGTTTCTCAGAAATCGCTTGCTGCACCTTTAATTTATTTATCTGTAAGAATTTGTTTTTGTCTGAACATTGTTTTGTATAAAAAAATATAAAAATAGATACAAATTTGAAATTATAAAATAGAAAGTCTAAATTATGAGATATTAAAAAAGTCATAATTGAAATATAAAGTTATGTTTATGACAAAAAGTATTCAGATAAAGTCATAATTAGGACAAAAAAAGTAATAATTACTGCATTCAAATTATGATTTACCAGTTCATGCTTTTTAAAATCACAATTATTAGATAAAGAATCCACCCCCGGTTTCACAGACAATGCTTAAGCTAGTCCAGGACTAAGATACATGTTTGAGCTGTTTTAACTGAAAACAACTTGCACTGGTGTATCTTAAAGTCTCCCTGTGGTGACTCAGGTCAACGTGTGAGTGAATCTCTGAGCTGGTGTGAGTGATTGGAGGCGGGGCTAATTTGCATATTCATAGGATCGGGTTTACTAAATGAGGCAAGGGTGTAGAGTTACATTCAAGCTATTAGAGAGTCTGTACATGTTGTAGCCATTAAATAAACGCATTTAGTTTCATATTTATTGAAATATTATAATGTTATTTTTTTCCATCTATGTTGATTATGAAAGTGAACAGAGTAGATAGGATGATGGGCAATATCGGGAGACATGGAGTGGTTCAGGCATGATTTTGACCACTTCATTATGTTTTGTTTTGTAGAAAGCCTTTCTTTAAAGTGAATTTCGTTTTGTATAAATTGTATCTTAATTTTAATACATTTTTCATCAACCAATTGCCTGGATTTAATAAATAAGAAGCAAATATAGCAGACAATATAATCATGACATGGAGGCGCCGGCGAGCCGCGGTCACCATAGCACGTGAACTGGAGCCATCTCATCATAAATTAAATCATTTCTCGGCACGCTTTTAACCGAATTTACAAATTCACATCTTGCTTGTCGCACGCACACATATGTCGAAATAACTTTACAAAAAATAATGAATCTTTAAGAAAATTTGATTGAAACCTGAATGTTGTGCTTGTTCAATTTAACAAAATTAAAACTGTCATTGTGATAATTAAAATAATTGAATATAAAATATTAAGTGGCCAACTTTTGCACAATTATTAATAGTATTTATCGGGCTCATAATTACATTTAATGTGTCGGGCCGGGCCGGGCTCGGACACAACGTGCACGGGGTCGGGTCAGGCTTGATTTTTTGGGCCCGATCTAAGATCTAATCCTGGCTTAATCTAAACCCCTTCTGTGAAACCATACCATAAAGTCTTAATTATAAGATTCAAAATCTAAATTATTACATACCAAGTCATAATTATGACATAAAAAGCTAAAATTATGACAAAAAGTTATAATTGCGCAATAAAAAGCTGAATTTATGAGATTAGGACATTAAAAAAATCATATAACTTTCGACTTTGGGACACTTTTTGCCATTGAGATGACTGGGAAAATGTCCCAATTATCCTGAATTAACCATGTCATAATTATGATTTTTTAAAGTGAATTCCATTCACAGCACATATACAATGTCTGACTTTAGGTACACTTTGGCAATGTTTTTTTACAGCAAACAATACTGTGTTGGGTTGCCACTTCATGTTCAAAGTGAAATCTGTTGTCCTGAAGCAAAACCAGTTTACCACCACATTGAATGATCTGACCTACCTAACATAAAGTGAGATGGGCACAACAGTGTTAAGGATGATAACGTAGGACCAGAAGGTCAGGAAGCCAGACAAGATTGCATTGATCGTGAGTTGCTTCCACTGAAGATAAGCCCAAAAGTTGCTGCCAACACTCTGCTCCCAAATGGTGTTTCCGATGGCCAGGATGATCCCCATACAGATGAGAAACCCAAAAATCTGGAAAACCAGGAAATATGTATCCACTGAATCATTTTAAATCCTCAAAATAAAAAAAAATTCGTAATGTCTTCAAAAGACTTTCATTCATCTCTGAAACACAAATCAAGATGGTTTAAATAAAATCTGAGAGATTTCTTTCCCTCCACTGAAAGTCTATTCTCCCAAAACTCTGAGGCTTCAAAACGTTCATGAATCCATATGAATCAAGTTGTTTAATCCAAGTCTTCTTAAGAAACACGAATGCTTATATGATGAACAGATTTATGGACAGAAATCTCTCTGAGATTTGTGTTTCGAAGATGAACGAAAGTTTTATGGGTCTGGAATGACATGAGATTGAGTAATTGACAAAATTTTCATTTTTGGGTGAACTATCCCTATAACGCATTCAAAGCGTTTTACAATAACAAAATGAACTGCCCTTTTGAAAGGCTGGTGGCATGAGTAAGTGAGATGCCACATGTCGATCATTCCCAGCATGCTCCACACACACTCACCCACAGCACTAAGGTGTTCATCAGTTTGTCGATGCTGGTCCTTTTGAACTTCGTCCTCCCACAGTTTTGCATGAGCTTGGTTTGGAGTCCTAATGGAGACAATCAGAACAGAGTTCATCTCAGGGCAGATCATGGTGTGCATTAGGAGCTAAGCATAGATAATAACATTGATTACAGTTGAGGCAGAAGAACTAGGCAGTCAATATGTCTCTGGGGAACATCTACTCAAGATAGCTAATCAATCGTCTGTGAAAATGCCATTCGGCTAGGACAGTTAATGGAGGAATATTGAAGAGAAATGTACCGGCGAAGATGACCAAGCCGAAACACCACTCGGTGTTACGGAGCACACAGCCTCTCAAGAGCATTTTCTCGTTGTCCAGAGGATACTTATTATCTTCCCAGTATAGAGTCCCTGTGAACTTATCCAGTTTGTTGTTGGGAGGCTCACAGATGACTTCCCCTGGGAGACACGTTTAAAGACAACATGTGACAGGAAGAAGTTTTTTTTTTTATCGCATCATCGTTTATCATTAGACTCTTTCACCTATTGGAAAGTCGACCAAAAATTTCCCTGGCATCGAAATCAGGCACATATAAATGTCAGGAAACACGATTCCTGGCTTCATGTCAATATCCATTGATCACTGGATCTTTGTTAAAGGATTAGTTCACTTTCAAATAAAAATTTCCGGATAATTTACATCCAAGATGTCCATGTCTTTCTTTCTGAAAGTGCCGATTGTTTTTGAATGACCGATCTAAACGATCTATTAGATAAGACTCTTATTTCTCGACTGGGATCGTGTCGAGCCTTTGAAAGCTGCATTGAGACTGACATTTGAACCTCCTAACCGTTGGTTGCCATTGAAGTCCATTTTATGGAGAAAAATCCTGGAATATTTTCCTCAAAAACCTTAAAGGGTTAGTTCACCCAAAAATTAAAATTATGTCATTAATGACTCACCCTCATGTCGTTCCAAGCCCGTAAGAGCTTTTTGTCCCTCCATTGAAAATCTATGTATGGTATACTGTCCTTGTCCAGAAATGCAATAAAGACATCATCAAAGTAGTCCACGTGACCTCAGGGGGTTAGTTAGAATTTTTTGAAGCATTGAAAATACATTTTGTTCCAAAAATAACAAAAACGACGACTTTATTCAGCATTGTATTCTCTTCCGGTTCTGTTGTCAATGTCACGGGATAGTTGTGGAAAGGAGAGCGAGGACTCAAATGCAGAGAATGAGTATTTTAATTAAGACAGAAAATAAATCCAGGTATAACAAAAACAAAACAGGCACGAAACAGGTCATTACTCATAACACGGCTGAACATCAATAACGAACAAGCACAGGACTACAAACACAGGAAGACTAAATGGGGAACAAACAAGGAGGGTAACAAACAAGGCAGGTGGGAAAGATTAATCAATTATCAGGAAACGAGATGGGAGGGGCTAGACAATTGACCGGAGAGCACATGGCACAATGAATACAAGACAAGCCATGTGCTCACAATAAACCAGACCAACACAAACACATGACAAACCGGGAGTGTCACAGCTATGTCACTAAACTCAGAAAAGGCACAGATAATAGTGACAGAACTGTGACACTACCCCCCCCGTCAAAGGGACGCCACCTGGCGTTCCCAAGGAGGGACACTAAAAACAAGACAGGAACATGAAAATACAAAGCACCCGAACACAACAACGGACCAGACAGAAAGATCAAAACACCAAGACAGGGAGGGGACGGAGGGAAGCCATTCCAGTCACTGCCCGCCTAGCGGGCCACAAAGTCCTAAGCATAGACCAGGGAGGGACAGGAGGATTGAGCCAGGGAGGGACGGGAGGGTTGAGCCAGGTAATCTCAGGCTTGTCAGGAGTCCTGGCTGAGGTCCAGGGTGGTGCAGGCTGGACAGTACACCAGGGCGGATCAGGCTGTGCAGGACCCCAGGGCGGATCAGGCTGTGCAGGACCCCAGGGCGGATCAGGCTGTGCAGGACCCCAGGGCGGATCAGGCTGTGTAGACCCTTCGGGCGGCCATGGTGGAGATGACCATTCAGGTGGCCATTGTGGAAACCACCCTTTGGGCTGCCATGGTGGGAACCACCCTTCTGGCGGCCATGGTGGACGAACAGGCACCGGCTCAGGGACAGGCACCGGCTCAGGGACAGGCACCGGCTCAGGAAAGCTAACGCAAACAGTTTCTTGTGCAGCAGACACGGCGTGAACGGTCTCTGGATCGGCAGACGTGACGTAAGCGGTCTCTGGATCGGCAGACGTGACGTAAACGGTCTCTGGATCGGCAGACGTGACGTAAACGGTCTCTGGATCGGCAGACGTGACGTAAACGGTCTCTGGATCGGCAGAAGTGACTTGAACAGTCTCTGGATCGGCAGACGTGACCTGCTTGGGCGGCGCTGGCACACCAAGGAGCTTGGGCGGCGCAGGCAGGGCAAGGCATCTGGGTGGCGTCGGTAGGCCCAGACGCTTGGGTGGCGCCGTCAGGGCGAGGCGCTTGGGTGGCGCCGTCAGGGCGAGGCGCTTGGATGGCGGCGTCAGGGCGAGACGCTTGGGTGGCGCCGTCAGGGCGAGGGGCTTGGGTGGCGCCGTCAGGGCGAGGCGCTTGGGTGGCGCCGTCAGGGCGAGGCGCTTGGGTGGCGCCGTCAGGGTGAGGCGCTTGGGTGGCGCCGTCAGGGCGAGGCGCTTGGGTGGCGCCGTCAGGGCGAGGCGCTTGGGTGGCCCCGCTGCAGGCCTCACTGGATGCTTCGGGGTCTCGACTGCGGGCCTCGGAACAAGGTCCGGGCCTCGTGGTTGACCGGAAGATCTCTTCCTCCTCCGTCTCCGAGAGCGAGAGGGTGCTGCAGTGTCCTCAGCTACCACTGGAGACGCGACTGAGAGAGTGGACAGCTCTGGGGCAACTGAAATCAGGGCCTCCCGGACCACCGGACTTGAGCCCCCCTAAGTTGAGTCCTCCCGGACCACTGGGCTTGAGACCACCGAAGTTGGGTCCTCCCGGACCACCGGGCTTGGGACCACCGAAGTCGAGTCCTCCTGGACCACTGGCCTTGGGACCCCTGAAGTCAGGTCCTCCCTGACCACCGAATTCGGAGGATCTATGTGACGTTCTAGGAGTCTTAGGAATTCCTCAAACGTCGACCTCTCCAAACCTCTCATAATGCCAAAAGGTATGGGCTCATCAAGGGCATAATTAAATAGATCCTTCAGAGCTCCCTCACTAAGTCTCAATCCCTCTGCCGCTGCAGTGAATTTCTGGGCAAAGTCCCTCACTTTAGTCCCCAGTTGCCGAAGAGAGGTCAATTCACTGAATTTCACTATCCGTTCATATAACGGGCATGACAAAGGAGGGACCGGTGGTTCCTTTGACTTCTTCCTCTGCTGAGTCCTCATGATGGCTTGTTCGTTGTGTCACGGGATAGTTGTGGAAAGGAGAGCGAGGACTCAAATGCAGAGAATGAGTATTTTAATTAAGACAGAAAATAAATCCAGGTATAACAAAAACAAAACAGGCACGAAACAGGTCATTACTCATAACACGGGTGAACATCAATAACGAACAAGCACAGGACTACAAACACAGGGAGACTAAATAGGGAACAAACAAGGAGGGTAACGAATAAGGCAGGTGGGAAAGATTAATCAATTATCAGGAAACGAGATGGGAGGGGCTAGACAATTGACAGGAGAGCACATGGCACAATGAATACAAGACAAGCCATGTGCTCACAATAAACCAGACCAACACAAACACATGACAAACCGGGAGTGTCACAGCTCTGTCACTAAACCCAGAAAAGGCACAGATAATAGTGACAGAACTGTGACAGTCAATCCGCGTTCATGAGTCCGCTGACGTAAGACGAGCTGACGTGTCTGGTGCGCCCGAGCTTCGTTTACAGTCTGAGGGAGACGCACGCTGTAAACAAAACAATCTTTGCAAACATGTCTAAGGATTTCGACACAGGGGAAGACTTGCATTTTTTTTAACCAGACATATTTATTTGAACCCGAATACACGGACGCACCAGATAACACGTCAGCAGCGTCTTACGTCAGCAGCGTCTCTGGCCTCGTGAACCGGAAGAGAATACAATGCTGAATAAAGTCGTCGTTTTTGTTATTTTTGGACCAACATGTATTTTCGATCCTTCAAAACATTCTAACTAACCCACTGAGGTCACATGGACTACTTTGATGATGTCTTTATTGCCTTTCTGGACAAGGACAGTATACCATACATAGATTTTCAATGAAGGGACAAAAAGCTCTCGGACTGAATCTAAAATATCTTAAACTGTGTTCCGAAGATGAACGGAGGTCTTACGGGCTTGGAACGACATGAGGGTGAGTCATTAATGACATAATTTTCATTTTTGGGTGAACTAACCCTTTAATTTCTTTTTGACTGAAGACATGGATATCTTAGATGACATGGGGGCAGGCCAGCCCACAGAAATGACTAGGCCCCTGAAAAGGTCCAGTGAATGGGCCCTCCCCAAATTTGCTAGGCTACTCATATCATGCCTGTGCTCTCTCTCTCTCTCTCTCTCTCTCTCATTAACATACATTTAACTGAGAGAGACTTACTCAGTGATGGGGGCTACATTGGTACACACACACACACACACACACACACACCAAGGTTAACAAACGATCTGCACTGTAAACCCGAATACGTTGGCAAAACTCAAAACATTTAAAGGGGTGGTTGAATATGATTTCACTTTTCTAACTTTAGTTAGTGTGTAATGTTGCTGTTTGAGCATAAACAACATCTGTAAAGTTACAAATGAAGCATGAACACGTTACAGTGCACCCCACAAACACAATCAAGCCTTCGAAAAAAGGTGTTTTACCAATCGATTGCCTCAAGTTATGAAATTCAAAGTTTAAGTAAGCAGAACTGGCAAATTTTATTTTGTACTTAAACATTTCTGTCACAGTGTTGGGTTTGTGTTCCCCTGATGTCCACTAGATGTACTCCTTTTCCCACGTTGTCCTTCACTGATGAACTACATTTCCCACGATCCTTTGTCTCATCATTGCACTCAGCTGTTCCTTATCACTGATCATTGCACTCAGCCAATTCCCCATTATCATTGTCGATTCCCTGTGTATATAACCCTGTCGGTTTCAGTATGTGTCACGGAGTCCTTGTATATTGTCACACCACTTCTGGTTGCCTGTTTTTTTGACTGTTCGTGTTTGTTTTCTTGTTTTTGGATTGCCTTTGGATTTGACCCTTGCTTGGACTGGATGTACGATTTTGGATGATCCCTAATAAAGTACTGCTTTTGGAACTTACCCTTGTTTCCCCGTGTGTGGAAGGTTACAGAAGGACTCCGTCATGAATAGTTCCAGCAGTAGGGGGTTCTGGTCCTCATCCCCAGCCACCGTAGGGGAGAGGTCGCAATCTGGAGAAGTGCCACCGTGTATGAACATTTTCGAATGTTTCGCTCTGTGGGCTCATATCACGGAGGAGACCGCGGCGAGAAAGTTACCCGAGACCCCTTCCTTCGAGAGAAGGGAATCATTCGAGGGAACTCGTCTGGCCAGGTTTTCGGGGACCCGCGGAGGTCGCAAGAGTGGAGGATGTAGTCGGGAGATGATCCCTGTTCCGGTGGTCCTGAGTCCGGTGGTCCGGAGAAGGAGAAGGAGGAGACATAGCCCGTCTGCCCAGTCAGAGACGGTTCACGTCCCGTCTGCCCAGTCAGAGACGGTTCACGTCCCGTCTGCCCAGTCAGAGACTGTTCACGTAGCTGCTCCGTAGAGGGGGGGTTATGTCACAGTGTTGGGTTTGTGTTCCCCTGATGTCCACTAGATGTCCTCCTTTTCCCACGGTGTCCTTCACTGATGAACTACATTTCCCACGATCCTTTGTCTCATCATTGCACTCAGCTGTTCCTTATCACTGATCATTGCACTCAGCCAATTCCCCATTATCATTGTCGATTCCCTGTGTATATAACCCTGTCTGTTTCAGTATGTGTCACGGAGTCCTTGTATATTGTCACACCACTTCTGGTTGCCTGTTTTTTGACTGTTCGTGTTTGTTTTCTTGTTTTTGGATTGCCTTTGGATTTAACCCTTGCCTGGACTGGATGTACGATTTTGGATGATCCCTAATAAACTACTGCTTTTGGAACTTACCCTTGTTTCCCCGTGTGTGGAACGTTACAATTTCAAGGTAAGAACAATTAAGATTTATGAGTACACTAATTAATACATTTAATATGTCCAAAAAACAGGTGATGTCATACTTTGTAGTAGTGCTATCGTGGCGTAATAATCTGTTTGGTTGTAAAATGTTTTACCTGAATGAAATGAAATTGATTGTATCGTCCTGTGGAATCATTAATTCACAGACAGCATAAGATGTTCAACTGATAAAGATCTTCATCGCTGACGCTGGCAAACAAAATGATGCATTTGAAGATTTGCTCTCACTTGACTGTACTGTAGTCCACGGCCGATTCATCCAACGCTTGTGATGTTCTTAAATCTTCCTGTTAGACAACTTCGAGTCAAGTGTGAATTGAAACCGCTTCAGACGATTCAGTGCGTGCAGGAACTGAACAGATCATTCAAACTGATTCGCGAACCGATTTAGACAGATCTGCAAACTTGTTTGATGAAGTCTTTGAACAGAATCGACTCAAAAGAGTGATTCATTTGTGAATTGAGCATAGCTCATGCCCAGAAAAAAAGATACAGCGCGCTTGGAATAAACTACGCATTTAAATCGTATTGCATTAAAATAAAGTAACGAGAGAAATGTCACCCAACGTAACGAAGTGAAAGTTTTTTTTTTATTAGAAATGTACTCGAGTACTACATACCTGGCATACCAACTAAATGTAGGCTACTACAATAGCTAATAATTATTTTGTTCATGTCACTTGCTGCTGACCGCAAACTGGCGCGAAGCACGGGCGTTTTTGACGTTAAGTAAAAAAAAAAAATAGCCTGCTCAGACCATTTTCAGGAGAGGGGTGTTTCATTATGACACAGGCTACATTTTACTCAAGCAGCATTAAATAAAATGCATTTTTTCCTCACTTTTTCAAAAATGAATGGTGCTTTTTTGGTTCAAAATAAAATATGGTAACCTGTTTATATTTAGAATGAACATAATTATTGCTGGACTGCATGGGCCCCCCCTAGCTGCTGGGCCCCAGAAAACGTTCCCCTTTATCCCCCCTTATGGACGGCCCTGCATGGGGGTGAGTAAATTATCAGGATTATTTTTATTTGAAAGTGAACTAATCCTTTAAGTTGTAAGGAGCACTATATCAAGTCCAACCTTTAGTTTAAACTGATAATCGTTGTTTTATTTGCGTTTTCGCAGTTTCCCCTTATTCGATCCAGTCTGGCTGAGAGGGGACTGTACCGGCGGGAAAGTGACGTCAATGCATACTTTCTATTCTGTTCTTTAGATTTGGCTCAGGTCCCTCAATTAATGGAATTTCAAGGGGATTTTTGATGTTTGTTCAAACACTAAATGAAAAGCACCCCATAAAAGCCATATAATTTGAACTATCGCTCATGTTCTTATTACAAACAATATGGAATGAGTGTGTTCAAATCCCCAATCCTAATTAGAAGCATTGGAAATAGTACTATAGCCAATATAATTTTTTTCCAATTTCACGAATGCAGGGGCTTCACTCTAGATTAACTTTAATGGAATCCAAGCGAAAACACTACAAATCTCATTACAAACGCTCCTTCGAAAGAAATACACGAGCATACCAAAGGTCCCACGAGAGAAAGCCACAGAGATCGATGTAATCAATGTGGCAGATGCAATAAGTGTTTATGTTTACTCGTGTCGAGTCAAGTTAATTTCTGTTGATAGTGCACTAATGGTGTGTGTGTGTGTGTTTGAATAAAAGCTTTACCATTAAAGTCTGCAAGCCTGGCAACATCGTCCCCGAGGTCTGAGGTTACCGTCAAGGCTTGACGCACCTTCAGGTTGGTTTCTCTGTTGGAATTGGAAAGAGTCGATAGAATGAAAGAGGCTCATGATCTTATGAGGTGTCATGCTCTCACTGCTATACAGTTAGTCACAAAATCGAATTTGAGATGCTTGTGCTGGATGTTGAACACGTCCAAAGGGAAGTAAAGCATGCAAATAGCGCCACCACACACATTTCACAGAAAACATCTCACCCATCTAGCTCTGCAGTCTCGATATAGCAAAGTCCATAGGGCTCACTGCTGGAGAGGAGGAGAAGGTCAGCCTGTAAACAGGAGAGAGAGCGGACACTGAAAGCTGTGCAAAACTCATAAATCATGTGTTGGATGAGTCTACTCCACTCTTTACAAAACGGTGCTATCATCCATTAAAGTCCACAGATAATGCCAGTCATATTGGGATCATCAAAATCTTTTTCTGTCAATTTGATGGTATAGTTGTTGTATTTAGGTGCCAAGGTTTGTGAGTTTTTATTCCGTTTTTATTCCAGAACCATATGGTAAAACGTAATGAAATTTGGTGCAGTGATTGGGGAGGGACTGAACATTCCTGATGGCAATTTTTAGATCTGGCTTTGCAACTCTCTTGCGCCACCAAATTTTCAATTACATTGATGCCAATAACTTTTAAACTTTCAACCGGGGATTCAAAACAATCCTAAGAGGTCCTCAAGATTACTGAAACATTTTCAAATTAAACAAAAAACAAAGCTTTAAAATAAGCTAAAACCACTAAAAATCAAGATATCAATATTTATTATTTTAATTCCCCCCCAAACTTCTAATATTTCTAATTATAACTTATTAATATTTCAATTTCATTACAATTAGGTTATTTTAATCTATGGAGACTGCTAAATTTTATAAATTAAAAAATTAATACACTCACAAAAATCACAATTTCGGCCTGATAATATTTCTTTTCACCTTCATAGAGTTTAGAAGAAAAAAAATATATAAAGTTATTTATTTTTTATTTAATTATTTATTATTTTAGCTTTAAGTGTTTTATTTTATATATTTTTTTTTATTTTTTTTATATAGACAAAATTATATAAATAGTATACAATTTAATATTGGCCATTTTTCAGTTTTAGGTCACAACAAAAGATATTATTGGCTTATTAGATCTGCCTAATTGCATTTTTTTGTTAACAACATTTTTTTTTAAGCAAAACTCACTGATGATCTTCAGACCAGTTTTTATAAGTATAATTAATTATTTCATTCCAGTGAAAAAAAAAAGAAACTAATGAATTTGACCTTAAAGACATACATGGCTTGACCATAGTTTCACTAATTGAAATGAATCAGTCTCAGAACAGTTTTTGATAATTAAAGTTTATAAATTAGGGTTAAATCTGCTAATAAGCTTTGAAGCGATTGGCATAAAATAATATGCCTGATGTTGTTTAACTCTTTGGATTGTAATTAGGTACAAAGCACATGATGTGATTATCATATCCGCTATATTTATTACATTTGCCAAACTAAAGTTAGTCTGTATATATTAGCAAAAGATTCAAACTTACCGCAACAAACTGATTGTTCTCAAGTTTGATGATATCACCCACTCTTACATTCATCCATTTTTCAATCTGCAGTCTGAAAGAGATATTTCCATGTGTTACAGGTCAATCGTTATTCATTTCTTAAACATCTCTTAAAGATGTTACATCTTTAAGAGAGATGTAAAGATGTAAATATTTACAATTCAATAACTGTGTCTCAACAGCAAGGCATACAGCAGAAAATGCTGATATGTGGCATAAACGCACTCACTTTCCTTTGATGAGTACCTGAGACTGCCGGGTGTTGACTTGTTGATCACTTTTATGGCGGAACTAAAATCCAAAACAGATAAATTACAACAAACCTCAGTTTAGCTTATTTCAGGCAGCCCACAAACAGTGAATGCAATATTCAGAGTTGTAAAGATAAACAGGACGAGAATAGATTCTCACATAGTCATCAGTAGCATCTTTGACAGCTGTGATAGCAAGAACCAACACCAAAGGCACAATGGTGGTGAACCACGAAAGTGATGAGATTTCTGGAATTAACTAGAACACACAACAGAGTATTAGCGTTGTATAACATTGAAGAGATTGTTTGCCCCAAAATAAAAAATCTGTCATCATTTATTCACCCTCATGTTGTTCCAAACCTATATGTCTTTCGTTCTTCTGCAGAACACAATTTTTTTTACAAAAACACAATATTTTTGACTGTTTTTGTCCATACAGTGAAACTCAGTGGGGTCCAAACCAACAATGGACCACAGTGACTTTCATTTTATGGCCAAAAAAGTCATTTTTCAAAATGTTTTCTTTTGTGTTATTCAGAAAAAAGAATGTCATACAGGTTTGGAACGACATTGTCAGTTGCCATACGCATAACTACATTTTCAGTGTAATGTAGAACCAAATCCATGAGATTCAGGATCAAATTTTATTATAAATGAGGCCCCAGATTTATCTTCAGTAATTTCATAAGTGACCTTAAAAGGCTGGCAAACCTGCAGTATCAGCAGGACTAGGAAGTAGGCGTTCGCAAAACGTTGAAACTGCTCGAACAAGTTAATGGGCAGGAAGGTGAACACGTTGTATTTTGCTGTCTTGATGCAATTGTCCTGGGAAAGAATAATAGAAAAGAAAATAATTCTAACTTTGAATTTCAATTCTAACTGACAATCACAATACAATACATTTTAAAACAAAAGAAGTTGACCTTATACACTACTGTTCAAAGTTTGGAGTGGTAAGATTTTTTTAATGTTTTTGAACATTAGGGTTTTTAAACATTTTGAACAAACAGTAAAGACAGTGATATTGTGAAATATTTTAATAATAACTGTTTTCTGTTTCAATATATTTTCAAATGTAATTTATTCCTGTGATGTCAAAGCTGCATTTTCAGCATCAATATTCTAGTCTTCAGTGTCACAAGATCCTTCAGAAATCATGTACTGATTTGCTGATTAAAACTGTTTTCAACATTTATTGTATTTAACACTACTTAATTTTTTTGTTGAAACCATTTTTTTTCAAGATTCTCTGGTGAACAGGAGTAGTTAATCACCTATATTGAATGAATAATGAACTAACTTGTAAAGCATTCATTAATCTCAGTTAAAGGTGCAGTAAGCAATTTCTGAAAAACGCTGTAGAAAGTGGATCGGACCGGCCAGCACAACGCACTTGTAGCCAATCAGCAGCAGGGGGTGTGTCCACTCATGAGGGGGGAGGAGAGAGAGTGAGCAAGAGGAAGATTTGAAGAAAGACTGTAGAAAGAGAGATGGCTGAGAGACATTACAAAAGAGAAAAGCTCAGAGGAATATCACTGGTAAAAGAAGGGTCATGACCGGGCAAGGGCTTTAGGACCCGCGTTAATATTAGAAAAAAAATAAATTTTCTATTCTATTTTTTTAAAGTTTTTCTATGTTTCACTGAAACAAGATCTGCTGTTGTAATGTTAGCTACAGTAACATGATAGTTTTGAATGTCATTGTTTGTCTGGAGCTGCTGTGCTGCTGGCGACTAACAACCAACTCTTGATTGTATATAATTTACTCTTGCGTAATGCATGTTATTTTTTTTTGTTCTTCCTTGTCAATCATTAGTCATCATATTTTGCTTCACTTCAGCTATGATAAAGAGATATCCACTCCTGCATTGCGTGTATGTGCATTTTGGAGGCGGAGCAATGAACTGAGGGGTGTGTTAGTTTAGGCTGATTTCAAATATCAACAGTGTTTCTCAGAAATCGCTTACTTTACCTTTAATGTTAAATTCAATCCATTCAATACATTATTAAAATCAAAAGTTGCATTTGTTAGTATTATTTAACTGAGGTATCATGAACTAACTAACATTAAGAAAGATTAATAAATACTGTGAAAAATGTAATGTAACTTATTTTAACTAATGGGACCTTATTCTAAAATGTTACCAATAAAATACATTTATAGACTTACAGCATAACTGAACCTCTCATTGTAGTCCCGATCATTGGCTCGAACATGTCGTTCCTCCTCTAGAGTTGAACAGAAGTTAAGTTTAGTAAATTATTGGAAAGAAACACCTGAGGCACCATCAAGTGAATTTCCATAGAATACTACAACAGACGTGAACTTTCAGCACAACATGCACTAACACCCAAAACCAAGATCAAATGTGTATCTCAATGTCAGTCTGGATTAGTTTGTCCTCTAAAAAGATTCTCCTCATCTCCTCTTACTTTGTTTCTGGAAGTGAGCGAGGAGCCATAAATGGACTCGATATTTCCAAAAGCCACTAAAAGCGATGTCTCAAGAGCGATGACTATGACATCATCAGTGAATATCACTCAGCAAATGAGGAAAGTTAAAATAGAAATAGTGTAAGTGAGAACCTATCATTGATTCTTAGAAATCAAACATCTCCTGGAAGAAGTTTCCATAGACGTAATCCAGCTCTTCCAGGATATTTCCCTCTGTTTATCATTTCGCCCTCCAAATCCCACATGTCCTTGAAGCTCTACCTTGTCCGGGTGATTTCGAGCGTGGGTTCCAGCCTCCTCTCCCTGGGACTAACATCCATAGCCATCGCAGCGCCATTCCCTGTTTGCAATGTCATTCTTCGAGTGGCACAGACAAACGTTCAGGCATTAGATTAAACCCTAACTTCAGTGCAAATCAAATTACAGAGTCATTAACAAACCATGAAGTCTGCTTTCTGTTGGGCAACGCAGCAGATGTTACCTACACTTGTCTGTGAGTGCGCGAGATTGAGACGTGTCCCGTCTGTGGCTTATGCTTATTAGCATAAAACTACTCCTAATCATTTACTAGCTCTACACTGAGGAGTTAGGGAATGCTTCTGGCATTTTAAACACAGTACTTGGTTTCGGAAGACCTAGAAGAATACTTTATTGAAGTTGAAGTTACTGAAGTTGCTCTTTTATTTTTTGCAAATTAAAAACGTCTGAGACATAAAAGAATGAACAACACTGTTGGGAAATATCATTAAAGACATTTCAGCATGAAACGGAAGTTGTGATAGTGTTTTATACACTATTGTGATGTATATCCGAGTGAAATGGCTTCTCCAACAAGAAGAAATGTAGGACGGGGCTTGGTTTTGTCTATTGGGAATTGATTGGATGGTTGTGGTTTGCTACTGGTAGATCTCATGTGAGTGACAGGTTGATCCCGCCCTCACGCCAGTAAACACATCATCATGAGAGATGTTGCTGCTAGAGGGATGGGAAGTTATTTTGTTTAAAGATAAGGAAACATGGAAGGACGAGCTAACTATCAGAAAAATTGCTTTTTATTTGAGGTTTGTCATTTTTTACTCAATTGTGTTAGTTTTTTATCTTCTTTACACTGTCTTAAATACAATTTAAAACCTTAATTAGTGAGATTTCCAGAATTCTCTAGCAATAAACACTAATATAGACACCACAATATATGAAATAGGCTAAGTTAAGCTGGTTATCAATAAATTTTATAATAAACCTTTACCATAAATGTAAGAAAAGTATTGGATTTGTTTTCCTTACAATAAAATAGACACTTGCACCACAACATAATGCATACTCTACCCCAATCTTTTTCACAGTATCTCATATGTTTATAGTCTGTGACTCAATAGCTGAAGATGTTGGATGTACTGTTCAACCGCAGGAGGATTTACTGTACAGTGTTCTTTGTGTTACTATAACATCATGGTGACGTGAAACATAATCTATCGCAATCGAAATTTGGGGATCTGGGCTGGAGTCCAGATTATATTTTGCTGACTCGAGGGTCACTTTATATCATGGCCTGAGTTGCACTGCAGTCACTCCAGACTTTCCTCAAGTACCGCTGAACGTCATGTTCACAGCCAGACGAGCTGAACAGGAACTGTTCGCAAGACTTACCAAATGAGTGCGCAACTACGTTTGCGCTTCTGACATGAATAATGATCAAACTGACAATTTTTGCCTGGTGGACTATAAGACGAGGGAAAAATTCCTGTTCCTATCAAAAATTATGATTTTTACTAGTAAGAATTGTATTTCTGATATGTGAAGAAAATAAGAAATCAATTATTGATATCAACAATTGAACTTGAATGGCAGCCTATGGTGACATGTAACTAGTGAAAATACAATCACAGATATCAAGAATTATAATTTCTACTAGTTGAAATTACATTTTTGACATCAAGAATTTGATTTCTGTGAGTAATATCAAGAATTCATGTTTTTACTAGTGGAAATGTAATTCCTAATATCAAAAATAGCCATTGTTACTAGTAAAAATGTAATTGTTGATATAAAGAATAAAAATCAAAACGGCTTGCCATACAGTGAGATCCAGTGAGCGTTCGAGTTTGGCACAGATGTCTCCCATACACAAATACACAAATGTCTTGGTGATTTAAACTAGTTTAAAGCCAGATGAAACAGCGATGACATTCTCAACAACACTGATGCGGAAATCAGGAGAAACATTGAGCCACAATGATAGTTAGAAGGCTTTCAATCCATAAGTCACCAATATTTACATTGATTTACTGTAGTATAACTAACTAGAACCATGGAATTGTGGCAGAAATGTGGAATATTCATATTGAATGTTTTTATATTATAATGGAGACATTAAATGCATTAAAGGAGTAATGGACTATAATAACAGCATTTGTTATTAAGCAATAGCAGTTTTTGTGCATTATACTTGTGTCTTTAGGCTACTGTTTTTCATAAGAAATGCCATAGAAACAATATAGTTACTATATTTACCATTATAGTTAAGTGCAATGTGTGGTTTTACCTGTGGTTAACATCATCCAAATACCGTGGAAGACCACCTTTTACCCTATAAAAATTAGGGATGCACCGGTATGAACATTTTGGCCAATACCGATAACCGATAATTCTTTATATTTGAAAATCTAAATCCAAATTTTATATAATTTTTAAGAGCCTGATTACAAAAACAAGTCTCATCATTAAAAGCCACGTCCCATGCGCACAATTATAATGTTCTTATTTTAATTTGATGTAGCCTATGACAGACTTAACTTTTGCACGCCACACCAATGCATTGTAGCAAAAAAGGTTTACAAACTAGAGTTTAGGTTTTTCTGCTAAAACTACAGGTCTTTTAAAAAAAACACAGACGTTTATGCATTTCTATTGGTTTGGCAAAGCATAACTTTCTCAAAAAACACCCTTTATCAGAATAGGTCAATCATTTCTGCGGTAATATGAATTGGTTCATTCCTGCTACAGCTTTGTGAAACATGAGAATTGTTTCCTCATTCAGCTCAGGTGCTACAAACATCACCAAACATTAATAATTGAAGAGTTTCCACACCCAGAGATGCACCAGATGAGATTACACTCAACACTCTTTCTACAAATTTGCCCCATCACACAAATGACACATGGCAAAAAGACACATACAACTTGCCTATACTCTAAAGGTGCTTCAATTGTTCAGGTTCTTGAGTTAAGCTACGGTTCTGTGCAGATTCTGTATCAGTATATTGGATCCGTGCATTCAGTCTTAAAGTGACAGCAGCCTAATAAATCGTTTTTAATTGTTGATCAAGCAACAAAAGACAAAGAAAAAATCTCTCACTGCTCTTGACTGAATAACTTTTGTAACTTTATGAAGGATTAATCTATATTTAATTTATACAGTGAAGATTTATATTTGATTACTTTATTCAATTTCTATACCTGAAAACTGTCAGACCTACCTGAAAAACTAAAAAGTACTGTTTATTTCATTTGTATGGTTGATCTACTGACTGTTTACTTGTCTTTAATAATGTTTTATATTTATATTAGTTAGGCTAGAAGCTTGTTTCCGCCACAGAATACAAGATTTTAAAAGATAATTCCCCTTATTATCTCACAATTGCGAGTTTACAGTACATCATGAGATATAAAGTCCCAATTGCGAGATATAAAGTCCCAATTGCGAGATATAAAGTCATAATTGTGAGATATAAAGTCCCAATTGCGAGATATAAAGTCATAATTGTGAGATATAAAGTCCCAATTGCCTGTTATAAAGTCATAATTGTGAGATATAAAGTCCCAATTGCCTGTTATAAAGTCAGAACTGCAAAATATAAAGTTGCAATTACCTTTTTTTATTTTTTTATTCTGTGGCGGAAACAAGCTTTTATAGTTTTAGCTGTGGTATCGAAATTGGAATAGAGAATTGTGAATTTTCACTAGCATCTAAAATATTGGTCATTTTTTTCAAGGGGTGGTTAATCATGATTTCACTTTTCTAACTTTAGTGTGTAATGTTGCTGTTTGAGCATAAACAACATTTACAACGCTAAAAGTTCAAAGCAAAGGAAGATATTTGCTTTTAAAGAAATTGTTTTTTAAGGACTACAACAAACGTTTGGTAGGGACTACACGACACGACACAGTCCATGTTGAGAAGAGGAGGGTTGTTGTAGTAGAGCATATTTGTGAGTCAGCTCAAGCTGTTGCCGTCTTTTCACATGCAATACAGTTCGTAACACAAATGCAATAGCATGTCACTCTGTAGGCATCATACAACAGTTCCCACAAGAGCAATTTATAGATTATCATGACAGCATAAGCTAATTGAAGATAGTTAACTCAATATCAGCTACATAAATTCATCAACTAACCATTCGGAAACGTCCTGTTGCATTCTACATGTTGTCACTTCTTCTTGAGTCTCTCCATCATTTTCCGACTCCGAGTTTAAACATAAAAGGTAGAACAGTTTCTGACATTTTAGTCGTAATCGTAAGGTAATCGTAGCTGCTAACACAAACACACACACACACACACACACACACACACACACACACACACACACACACACACCAGTGTTGCCAGATCTCGCGAGACAAGCGACTTTTTCTCATAGACAGTAAAAGAGCTTTTTCTACGGAGCCCCCCTAGGTTCCGGGAAGAGAAAAATAAATAAACTGTGTGCACGGTTTTACAATCCGTGGGGACGGATAGTTTTAAACTGTGGGTACAGATTGTCAATTTACAGTTTTAGAGTAAAATATATTTTGTAATATATATATTTTATATAAAATATAAATAATTATATTTTTACATTGTTCATTTTCATAAACTCAAACTTGTATAACTTTTTTTCTGTTTCACTTTCATAATTTCATAATACTTCACTTCAACAATAATCTGGCAAATGTCTTCTTTAAAACAAGACCAACCATAGGTCTATATTCCAAAGCATTCTTGAATTACAACCATTTAAGTTTGTATAGTGATTTTCATGTCTATGTGAAAAAAGGGGGAGTGACAGTTAAAGGTTTAAACGATATTAAACTATAATATCTATATCTAGAATATCTAAAATATAATTAATATATAAAAACTCTCCTACAGTCCAGTCACCATCAGTCGCGACGATCGCGACTCGCACGTATTTTCATTTAAACGTCACTCACTGACGTTTTCCTAACCAGAAAAAAACCTGATTGCCCTGCTCTGCCTCTGATTGGCTAGTACTCATTGCCATCTGGGTCAGAACCAATTAGAAGCAGGATGTGGGTGGGAAAAAACTCTGTGTATAGGGAAAGGGGAGAGACAGAGGGAACAGGCAAGACAAACTCCTACGTTTAAATAATATATAGAAAATATCTGCTTGACAATGAGCGGAGAACAAGCCCAAATAAGCAACTACACTTAAGAAACAAGCCCCCAAAAAAACGTGACCCGCGACTTATTTTACATATTGTAAAAAGGCGCATTATGCCACCGCTTTAAGTCACCGGCCATTGGTAGGTGTGGCAAAAATTAATTTTAGGCTCTGCTCTCACCTCTTTCTGTTTCGACTGTGAAACACAAGCCCAGGCCAGTGTTGCCACCTTGTAAACATTAGAATAATCTGGCTATGTGCGTACTATGCTACAAATTTGAGTGCAAGGTAAGTCATCAATATTTTTGCTTCGTTTTCCTAGAAGAGACTGTAATTAAACATGTACATCTGCTGAAAGTTTATTTTTCTGACTAGCATAAAGCTAACAGACATGGCCTAAAGTCACGAAAATGTTGTTTCTAGTTTATTTGTAAGAGTAGGGGATAAAGTTTTCCCCTCTTGAATTTGCATAAGGGCTCCTTGACAAACATTTCAACAATTATGGAAATGACAGTACGAGTGTGTTACAGTAGGCTACACCGAGCATGCACAAAATCTTTAAATGACCTCAGTGACTAATACATGGAGGCGTGTGTATTCTTCCCGTTTGTGTACTTGATCACTCACACACGGACAAAAACTAATGCAACACTCTTACAACACTGGCTTTCCAACTTTCCACTTGCAACATTAGCGTATTACAACAGCTAACCTCGACACAAAAGTGAAAAACAAAAGGAAAATACCTGCAGGTCTCACACTCATGTCCCAGCAGTTATGAGCAGTAAGTGATCTCCATCCAGACGGCCAGATCATGTTTTTAAAAAGATTACAAAAACGAACTGCCTCTGCCGCCCAAGGGCAAGAAACGATCTGTGGTTTATCGAAGGTCAAGGCAAAACCTTGCGTCATTGGCAGATCCGTTTACCTTTTCCTACCCATGATCACACACACATAAACACGTAGTGCACTTCACGTCAGCATCCCTATAGCAGCAAAGCGTCTGCTTTATCTCTGTGGAGCAGCACATGAGAGAATAAAGGAGCAATGAGTGATGTCACAGGAAGAGGATACAAACCGTCCCTTCTTTTTAAAGCACTAACTATTTCTGGGGATTAAAACGAGTTTGATTAGTTTGTGTGCAAGTGAAACCAAGAGCACACGGGGCGGGGGGGTCATCAAGGTTTCTAGGCAACAAGACCTATGAGGAGCACAAGACCTCAGCTCGAACATGGCGCAGTTGAATTCTGTGGCTAACAATAAACATATTATATTCAGAAATTAAGTATGGACTGAGAGAACAGTTCTTGTGTTTCACAGAATGGGAACTGCAAAACACTGTAATTATCTGGTTCTTTGTGGCGTCTACGGTTGCTCATGTGACTAGGTCTCAATTTAGGTTACCGTTACAACGGGAACAGAAGTAACATGAAGTACTGATATAGAGAAGTAACTGCCCAAGAGAAAGCATCATATATATATATGTTATATATATGGAAAACATATATATATTGTTTGTGACTATATTTTCATGACTGTAATGATGACTTTGTAATTCCCATTATTCTCAATTATGATTCTCATTACTGTAATATTGTAATTTTAAAAAATCAATCAAATAAAGTTAAATAATGTATTTAATGTTCATAAAATAAAGGGCATACAATAGTTTTATGTGTACTTTTAAAATAATGTATTTTTGTAAGTATTTTTTTTTCAAATTACGGTAATGAGCATGAGATTTGTTATGCATTATGTTAATTTACTTAACTGTCTTGAAAAAAGTTATGCTTATGTTTTAAAAATTTCTCAACAATTACTTAATAAATATATATAACATGTAAAATATAAAAATATATATATATATAAAAAAATGTTACTGTATCATCAATAAACTTCAATTATATTGTATATTTTGCTAACAGTTCTCCATATGAACAACACATGAAAATAAATTCAAATTCACTGGACACTTATGGTTTTAAAGAAATAGTTCAACCCAAAATGAAAATTATCGCCATAAATTACTCAACCTCAAGCCATCCTATATATGTGTATATGACTTTCTTCTTTCAGCCAAACACAATCAGAGTTATATTAAAAAATATCCTGGCTCGTCCAAGCTTTATAATGGGAGTGAATAGTAAATGAGATTTTGAAGCCCAAAAAAGCACATCCATCCATCATTAAAAGTAATCCACCAGCTCCAGGGTGTTAATAAAGTCCTTCTGAAGTGAAGCGATGCGTTTTTTGAAAGAAAAATATCCATATTTATAAATTTATAAACTATTATCACTGGTGACTTCTAACCTGACACATGAAAACTCAAGCTCCTCTTCTCTTATATTGAAATCATTTTGTTTTGCTCTATCCTCTGCGCTTCTGTGTTTGTCACTTTTCACCTGAGCTTACACTACGCCTATGTCATACGCCGGGTCAGAGGTCACCCTTCCGCCAGAACTCGACTCTTTTGTGAGCGTGTGTTACTGGAAGCCAGTGAGTTTTTCTTTTTTCTTACAAAAACCCATCACTTCACTTCAGAAGGCCTTTATTAACACCCTGGAGCTGAATTACTTTTAATGATGGATGGATGCGCTTTTTTGGGCTTCAAAATCTCATTTACTATTTACTCCTATTATAAAGACACAGGATATTTTTTAATATAACTCCGATTGTGTTTGGCTGAAAGAAGAAAGTCATATACACCTAAGATGGCTTGAGGTTGAGTAACTTATGGCGATAATTTTCACATTTGGGTGAAAAATTCATTTAAGACAATCGGAAAGACTTGAATTCATTCAACATTTCTAAACATGAATGCCAGTGTGAGTTTACTATATGTGTTTTTAGATATGCAAGATGTGTTCATGTCCAACTGTACTAACCAATGCGAATGTCTTTCTTCCAAATTGCCATAACATCAGGCCATCTCCGACGGGTCCTAAGGGTTTCACTGAAAAACATGAAGCCAGTGTGAGTCAAACAGTCCATTTCCATTTAATCATTTTCCTTATAGAAACAATCACATTTAAATTGGCTGGTTTGAAGATCATATTAATGGAGATTTTATACAAAGAGCCAGATCAACAATGACATCCCAAACAAAACTATTTCCTATAAAGCCATTGTAATTCATACAGGCCTGTTTACTTGGATTGGAAAGCATAGCAGTTGATTAGCTATTAACAAACACCAGAATACATTTGTCTTTTAAAGTAGATTCAGTTTTAGCTGTTTTTAATGTCTGACGCACACAGCGTATCTTCTTCCCCCACATCGTCCTAATGAGAACCCAGAGGAGCTGCATCCAGAAAACCCGTCAGGTCTCTGCGAACACACACTCTCCACCGGGAACACTGCAGGGTTGCTGATGCTGGCATGCAGTAAACACAGGTGATCCCGAGAAGAGCTGCAGGGCTGCAGTGTCCTGCCACACGCTGGCTTTACGTGACAAAACGATTTATAGAAAAGGCTTCTATAGGCGGGACATTATACTGAATGTAGATGTGAAAACGTTGTAACCTTCCCTGTTTCGATGTGAAAATAAACGTAACATGGAATACCTCAGCACTGCACACTTCGGATGTCTCCCTAATTTAACACATCTGATACTGTATATATCCTCAGCTCATTAATAAAAGCTCCAAGACCTGATCTATAATAAGAAAGACTTCCAAAATGTGCACCTTTTTTGAAATCAACGCTGAAAGTTTGTAAGCGGTAGAGGCGCCGCAACGTTCCTGCAGAGCTCTACGGTCCAATACAAAAGTGACTGTAGACTCTCATATATTGACAATTCTGTCCTCTATTCCTATCAATAAATCTGCAAGGGAATGAGAGTATAGAATATAGCATTAGAAAATACTATGGGATTTGCCAAAATGATATAGGCTAATAAATATGAATCCAAATCCCAATATGGATACATAACATTTGATACCGAGAGAAAAAAATAATAATAATTTTACCTAAATGAATTGTTACACCCAATAATTATATTTCAATTATTAACAATTATTATTATATAATAACACATTACTATATATATATATATATATATTATAATCTTCCATGTATTATATTAAATAAATATATAAATATAAAATTTATATTATTAATAAATATTATTATTATTATAGTTACGCATCACAAACATATTACACTAGATATATTTTGAATACTATAAATAATGAACATTTAATTTAATCAAAATGTATTATTATGAGTAAATTATGTTATATGAATTAAGTTAAGCATCATCCACATATTACAGTTGATATATTTTAAATAAATAAAAAATAAAATAAATTCTCTCTCTATATATATATTTATTTAATATATCAAATATATTTGATAAAATATTAAAATATTTGTAATATCAAATTTATAGTATTTATCTTATAATATATTTAATTAAAATAAACTGTGAGAATACACAATCTATTACCATTATTCAATGCCCAAATAGACGAAATAGCCATGCAGACCCAAGGTAAAATCTGTTAACGTTACCTCAGTTGTTGTACCTAACAGCTCAATAATAGGAAGACTATAGTCAGTTGGTCAACCTTAATTGGCACACAGATGTCAAATAAGACCGATAAATACAATAAATTGACATTTTAAGAATAAAATCTGCTACAGAATGCAATATAACAAGCCAATATAATGTCATTGAACGAAACGCGTGTCCGTCAGACAGTCAAAAATGCTCTAACGCTCATCGCTCATAAATGCGGTGTAACGTTATAAGTACACTCGATCATGATCCACCATTCACAACATACAATGTACAACATAGAGCGCTTACCGAAAACAAGCTCCATCCATTCATGTATGGCTCTGCTACGGAGACAGGGTGGAGTAAATCGCCCATGAGAAATTAAGGAGAGAAAACACTAGACAGATCCTTAAATCACCCCCTGCTCTCTCGCGCTCTCACGCGCGCGCGCACGCATATACAACCGTTTTGCGGAAGGTTCTAAACGTAAACAAACCGTGAATAAATAAATACATTAATTTGTATTTATTTTAATTTAAGAACAAACTTGTTTGTTTTTTAATGATAGCATATAAAAACATGCTAATTTGCTGTAGTCTGAATATTTGACTGTATATTACCATCAATATTTTTAACTGATATAATGCTAATACCAAATACCAATCTACAATAATAGGTGCCAGGGATTATTGGGAACGTCTTTTCAAAACGTTTTGGGTTATCTGTGTAAAAAAAATATAACTTGCGAAGACGTTTTGTTATAATAACAAATAATTTAATGTATCTGAGATTTTAATTAGTATGTTTAAAGTGAGGTTATTTAATGTTTTTGATGTTCAGTATGATGGGTGCTGTAATTCAGGCTAATAATTCAGTAACGTTTGATAATAATAAGCAGCAGCTTTGATGGAAATGCAGTAGCGACCCCTTCTGGACGATTACGGAGACATGATATTAACTTTCGTTTGCTCGTGCGTGGAAAGTTCATACGTACAGTTCTACCGTAAAAATGGACATAGATCGAGCGCTATAAAATAAGAATTAGCTTGAATAAATATTTATGACATGCACAGATTACATCATCGCGCAACGTTACTGACTGTCAAATAATAAAGTCCACAGCCTACGTCAAACTGAACTGAACCAGGAAAACAAACCGCAGTGATACTGTATCATTGACAGTTGCAAGACAAGAGCTGTCTCATAGACATCGCCCTGACTCTGGTAAGACCTTATTTCACCCGAATTTAATGTTTCATATGTGCCAAAATTAAGGATTTACTTCTACACCGTGTAGGAATATGTTGTTTATGGTTATCCTGTACACAAACAGTTGTTAGCAATTTGACTACACATGTAGGCTAAACAGCTGATTTGAAGCGTAAAAATAATATTTGCAGACATTTAACTTATGTAGTCAGCATAGATATCCTATATTTCCATGCTTAAATGTTATTGATGGGATTTTAAAACAAAAAGGGTCTGTATTTTCAGTGATAATGGAATGTGCAAACGCTAGACAGTATAGACAAAAAGCCTGTTCAGATGGGCTGCTAAATGATTATAAACAATGATGTCCAAAACGCCTAGGAAGGCTGTTCAGCTGGTTTTGAGACATAATAAATGCTGTCTAGGTAGGCAGCTCAATGGCATTTGAGCCACATCCATATAAAACGCCAGGTATCATGACTCAGCTTTAGTTTAACTGTAAGATGTGTTGGGTTGTAAGGATACTGAATATGTTTTTGACTATGTACCAAACAGACGTGAGGACTCTCTTTATACGCTCAGCTTTGAAAATAAAAAGGCGAGTAGATGAATGCAAGATCTCTAAATGTAGCATACTATTTGCATTATTTTCATTTTTAAAGATTACAGTGCGATTGCAATTTTACGTTATTACAAGAATACTAATTACACTATAGTCTTAGATGCTTTTTGGGAACACCACAACCTGTATGAATTTCTTTCTTCAAAGATTTTTCAAAACTTAATCAAAATGGGATCAAAGAATAAATATATACAAAACAATTAAATAAAAAAATTGTCGATTAATATAATTTTGTTTTGTTTTGTGTTCATCCTGATTAATATTTAATTTTTTCATTTAATATATTTATTTCACTCTGTAGTTTGTTCAACAGTGTTTTGTGATTGAAAGTGGTCTAAGAGAAAAATCAACAACTGTGATTAACCAAATTAGTTGCCTAACTGTGGTTACCACATCCTCCTAAGTTAAAAAAAGGTTATTTTTGTCTGTAACTTGTTTGCACATGTCCCGCTGGTTGTCTTCCCTCAGTGGTCAGCATGGCAGGCGTTCTTCACCCACAGCTGCTGTTGTTGTCCAGGCAGTACTGCAGAGTTTCCTCTGTCATGAACTCACAGATTCACAGCAGCTCTGGGCTGGCCGCTAAAGACCACTACAAAGTTCTCGTGCTCGGTGGAGGGAGCGGTGGCATAACCATGGCCGCACGCCTGAAACGAAAGGTTGGCGCGGAGAACGTGGCCATTGTGGAGCCTAGTGAGGTATAATGCAGCAGAGCATTTTTAGTGTAACTGCTCCTTTAAGAGACCGCCGTGTGCCTGGTTGTTCTTGAGGCGTCACGTACGTCACATACTGGCATTCAGGTTTCACAAGTTCCTGTTTAGTGTAAGTCCATTGTTTGGACATGTACAAATCAAAAGCTTTGGAGTCTGTAAGACTGTTTTTGTATTTAAATAAATCAGCAAGGAAGCATTACTGTAAATTGGTCAAAAGTGACAGTAATAACATTTATGTTACAATATAGATTTCAAGTTCAAATAAATGCTGTTTTTTTAAACTTTCTATTCATCAAAAAATCCTGAAAAAAGGTATCACAGTTTCCACAAAAATATAACTGTTATCAACATTGATAATAATAAAACAAATGTGCATATTACAATGATTTCTGAAGGATCATGTGACACTGAAGACTGGAGTAATGATGCTGTAAATTTTAAAAATTTATGCATTTTAAAATATATTCAAATGTAAAACAGTTATTTTAAATAGTAATATTTTTCACAATATTACTGTTTTTACTGTGTTTGATCAAATATATGCAGCCTTAGTGAGCAAAAGAGACTTTTATTCAATTCTTCAAAACCCAGCATGACATTCAATGCATTTTTGATTCCAGACGCATTACTATCAGCCTTTATGGACGTTAGCTGGCGCAGGGGCTAAAACGGTCGCTTCCTCTGCGCGATCAACGGCGAGTGTGATACCATCAGGGGTGACGTGGGTCAAGTCCAAAGTGGCAGAATTTGACCCTGAGAACAACACTGTCCACACAGACTCTGGGAAAAAGGTATGGAACGCTATTTAAGTTTATAGTTACACTATTAACGTGTCTCAGAGTATTGTGTGTCAATGTTGTGAAAGAGCAGTGCTTTTCTGCATATGATTAGTATAGAAAAGGGTCTTTTTGACAAGGAAAATTCTGGGGATTTTTGTGTCATCATTGTGATCTTGCATAAGATAACAGTGTATATTTTATTGAACCCTGAAGGTGTGTCATTATAAAATATTCAGAGTAGAACATGTTGCAAAACCAAAAGGAATGTCATATTACCATTGAGAAATTGCAAGATAATTCAGAATGCTTACTTAAATCAAACTAAACCTAGCGTTAGTATTTTTTACTAATTAAATGTAACTGTTTTTCTTCTCTCAGATTTCCTATGATTATCTGATTGTAGCTCTTGGGCTTGACCTGCACTATGAAAAGGTATGTTATGAATGTCATTCATAATGACTGAATTGCTCGTTTATGATTTTCATATGCATGATGTGAAACCTTTACTGGATGTAGTGCTTATTTTAAATGAGAGGAAACATTCTTGGATCTTTTATTATTAACAGTGTGGGTGTGGTGTTATTGCCACATCACTCCAGAGGATGTTTCCAATCTTAATGTCATGTTAATTACATTTGTCTGTCAGTCTTGATATCAAAGTTTAAGTACAATATCAACCTTTGTTCTGTTTTTTTTTTTTTTCATACCTGACATGACTCTGTATACGCAAAGAACAGTGTGAACCATGGAATAAGATAACTCTGGATTTGTAAACTGGTTAAAAATTATCCTGGGTTAACAATTTAAATTGGTACGTTAGATAGAGTTTTCTTCTCAAAGTATCAATCCAATTAAATTCCTTCTGCTTATTACAGATCAAGGGCCTGCCAGAAGCGTTTGAACATCCCAAAATTGGTTCAAACTACTCTGTGAAAACAGTGGAAAAGACGTGGAATGCCTTGAGAAACTTTAAGGAGGGAAATGCTTTGTTCACCTACCCAAACACTCCCGTCAAATGTGGAGGAGCTCCTCAGAAAATCATGTATCTCTCGGATGCCTTCTTGAGAAAGGTTTAATCCTTGATCTACGCATTGTGTTGTAAATCCCATTGTACATTAATCATCACCTTTTATTAATACACCTACAGAAATATCATGCTATATTTTTGGACATATGGTAATACCATGTTTTTGGGGACATACCATGGAAACATCATGATTCATGTATTTTGGTACATGTATCATGACAGTACCATGTTTTGTGGACATGAACAAGGGTAATACCATGATTTGGGCCAAATATCATGGGAATAACATGTATTTTTTACATATATTATGGCAATACCATATTCTATGGACATGAATAAGGGTAATAACATGTTGTTTGGCCGTATATCATAGAGTAAAACTATGTATTTTGGACATGTAGCATGGTAATACCATGATTTGTGGACACAACTAAGGATAATACCATGTTTCTGGGCATATTCATAGCAACACCATGTATTTTGTACATGTTTCATTGCAATACCATGTTATTTTATAATTCGAAGTAGCTTGGAGAGCCTTGTAAACACAATGGTAAATTAATATCATTTAGTACCATAGCATTAACACTTAAAACTATCACTGTACCAGTGTACCGCCACAATATATTCAAGACACCAAATGATCAATAATAATCAAAGAATTGATAATGTTTGTAAACAATGTTTTGGTTTTTTTAGACAGGAAAAAGGTCCAAAGCCAACATTATTTACAACACCTCCTTACCAGTGCTGTTTGGGGTCAAGAAATATGCAGATGCCTTGTGGGAGATTGTGAAGAAACGGGACCTTAATGTAAACCTCAGGCAGAACCTCATCGAGGTCAGGGCAGACCAACAGGAAGCTGTTTTTGAGAATCTGGACAAACCTGGGGAGACAGAGGTTTTCAAGGTAGCAATTGTTAAATTTGTCACTCACAAAAAACCCATTCAGTTCTGTTTGCTGTAGATCGAGTATGACACGAACCCTTTATTTTGGTCATAGTACGAGATGATCCACGTTACCCCTCCGATGGGACCACCTGCAGTGCTGAAAGGCTCCTCATTGGAAGATGCGGGCGGCTGGCTGGATGTAAATAAGTACAACCTTCAGCATAAGACGTATGCCAATGTATTTGGTATCGGAGACTGCACCAATCTACCCACGTCCAAAACGGCAGCAGCAGTTGGTAAAACACTGAAAAAAACTCTTTTTTTAAAAACACATTTTCTGATTATAACTGTTTTTTGATATTATGTAATTATCGTGGTGCTCTCTGGGAAAAGTAGGAGATAAGTCCTTGCTCATTAAACCTTTTCTTAATTATCAGTACTCATCAGACAGAACCTAATTTTCCACAATTAGTAGTTTCTTGTGAAGTGATTTCCCATTCGTTTAGAGACGATTTATGTAATGAGAGTTGTTTCACTGAAATGAGAAGACCAGGAGAATCATGTGACTATAATCTTCTGCAGCTGCACAGTCGGCTGTACTCGACCGAACCGTCAGCAGAGTTCTGAAGAAACAGACGCCGGATAAGGCAGTAAGTATGTTTGAGGATAAACATTAATGTGCTTTGGGCCAAAAACTTTTGCTCATGTATCTCTATTTCCTGTGTTATCCAAATGAACACCACCAGGGGGCGCAGTGTTAAATAAACAATAACATAACCATACTGCATACTGGCTTTGAGTCTGACATGGATCCAATCCTAATATAAAGTGGTGCGATGATGATGTATTTTTGTTGCATGACTTCAACTAAGCTTGACAACTCTTTCAGTCTTTGTTTAAAAACTTGTTCTCCTGAAAGTTCGAGTTATAATAGTTTGCAAGAATCCGATTATAAACACAACAAGGCTGTGAAAGCGGACTAGTGACTAGATGAGTTCACCTGTTCGACTGATGTTTTTAAATGTCCCCAACAAGCTCTGTAGTCCCATTAAGCATCCGCCTTTTACAAGACAAGTAAAAGCTTTAAATAACCCAAGAGGGTATTACTGGTGTATTATATATCGCTGAATAAAACGTGAAAATATCTTGAGCTTGTGTTCACCACAGACCTTATTTCAAGCATTAACCAAAAGTCCATTAAAAAAAAAACATTGACTTTAGGACGATGGAACCAGAAGTGCTAAAATACTAACTCGTTTCTGGGTTTTGGGCTACAAAAGTACGTCATCCCAGCACCAATCTATTACTCTTTAACTTATCTGCCATCTACTATCCTAAAATAAATATCCTAAAATAATTTGTGGCTAATATTACTTCTGGTTCAATTGTCACACTTTTGTCACGATTAAGTCCAGTGCATTGAATTGTGGGATAGAATCATTTCATACAGGTACTCAGTCGCTGTGTCTGAAATCAAATACTTTTCTACTATGTAGTCAGGGACGTGCAGTCAGGGTAGGCAGGGTAGGCAGTGCCTCACCAAAGGAAATGTTGACATTACATTTATTAATTCCAAGAGCTTTATTTTATTCCAAATATTAATTTTTGTAACACAATTTTTCAGGAATACACATATAATATACTCCTTTTGCCATTGTTTGCTCCTAAAAATCATTGTTTCATGCAGAAAATTCAAGGCCATGGCCATTGAGGCAGAGGTTAGCAGTGCCTCTTTGGTCCATAGAACGTAGTTTACGTAGATTTGCTCATGCGCAGTCAGTTCTCGTGCTGTCTTGAATTATCAACATTGAGGCAGAGACCGAGCGTGCTTCATGTCACGTGATCCACTCGCTCTCACTCACTCCGCGCTTCAAGCTACTTAGCATCTAGCGGCGCCTAGCGTTGGAAGCGTCCTATGAAGAAAAAGAGCTGTGGTCGCTAACGGGAAAGTCCATGCGTCTATCCCTCTGGACAAAGATGTCAATTACTTTGTTGTAAAAGTCCTCTTTGTTGGGTGTATTTCTCAATTTCACGAGTCTCTCCTTTTCAATGGAAATAAGAGCCAGGAGGAAAGTCTGTTCTGCTCCATTCACGTCAGAGGCGCCCGCGCCATTAGATGTGCAGTTGCCGCAGCACAGCCTATGAGCGAGCCGTACGCTCACTGTGCTAACATTAGCTGTGCAGCTGCAAATGCGTTTTATAGGCTTCAGTAAATCGAGGAAAAGGAGTTTCGTCTACAAATTAAAGTAAGCACCCCCTTTAAAACGTAAATTATTCATTTATTTATTATTTTTAAAACCCTTATATTGGCTTGTGTTTGTTGTCTGATGGTGGGCTAACAGTTATAGGCCTGCTGTGCGCTGACACCAAAATGTTCTCTCTTCCGTACCCTGGTGCGCCGTCACCTCTGCCATATTTGTACTGTAGGTCTATCTGTGCGATTATGGTGCATTTCGTAAGGGTTAAAATGCTGTTTTGTAGTTCTCTTTTTTTAATCCTGGTGCGCCGTCGCCAGACGCTCATTGCGTGTTGGTGTGTGCGCCTTGCGCAGTTTGTAGGAGCGAATTTAAGCTGTTTTTGTACTGTAAAGCTGTACTGCTGACACAATGTTTTCTGACTGTAGCCTATTCAAATCCTGGTGCGCCGTCACCAGAGTGACCAGACCAATAGTGTGTATGTGGCTGTCTGTGCGCGTTTGCGCATTTTGAAGGAATGACTAGGCTGCTTGTCGGTTCGCTGACAACGCGCCGCCTCCCTCTCTTACTGTGTCCCACACAAAACATTTGTTTGTTATATAAGTCATAAGATAGATGTGTCCATTCATTTGATTATTAGATTTGATTGTGCATTAGCCTCACATATGACTGACTTTGCTGTATGCAGGCAGCGATGTGATGATGCCTGATATGAACTTGGGTTGCTACATTAACTGAATGAATATATGAACATATGCCACATTGATAGGTCACAGACTACCCATGACAAGATTTCACCGCACGTTACTGTATGTAGTATGCGAAAACAGTACACCAATAGAGTAGTGTCTGAATACATAGTATTTGAAAAACAGTAGGCGAAAAGTATCCAGATGACCAATCACTTCCTGCAAGATTCTGAAGTTTGCATACGACGGACACTTTACTATCCCATGAGGCCACGGGAGAGAATTTGTGAATGGAACTGAAGCGACACAACTGCCGCTGGTAGATCACATGTAGTAGCGGATGTAGTACGTTTCATTCATACTATCCTTATATAGAGCGTACTTTTTTAACGGTCACCAAGTAAACACGTATTTCAAACACAGCGAGTGTGTTATATACGAAACACAATTTGCCAAATGTGGTAGTCATGTAGTTGTATTCTGTAAATATGCATACTATTCACATTATGCATGCCTATACAGAAATAGTACAAGTAGTATGGTGGTATGCTTTTCCAAAAATATCATTTTTTCCTACACATAGAAGTAGCAAGTACATATGTACATAAATAATGCATACATTCATTCATTAATTGGAATAAGGATATACTAATAAATAATTAAATTCATCATTCTAAATAGCTAAATATTACTTTTTGCATACTAAATGCTAATTGTTTTGTGCATGTTGCAGTATGATGGCTACACCTCGTGCCCTCTGGTTACAAGCTACAACACAGTCATCTTGGCAGAATTTGATTACGACGGGCAGCCGCTGGAGACGTTCCCTGTGGACCAAAGTAAAGAGAGCAGGGTCATGTACCACATGAAAGCTGATGTCATGCCTCACTTGTATTGGCATGGACTTCTCAAGTGAGTACTGCTGATCTAGTACTGATCTCAACTTACGCCTTTGATTACAAGCCTGACATTTTTTCCTCTTCCTTTTTTTGTTTTTCTTCTTTAAGGGGAATTTGGGGAGGCCCAGGACCATACCGGACCATCATGCATTTGGGAATGAAATAGAACAAACCTTTAAAGGGAACAGAGTAAAAAGAGAGAGCTCACTGTGTTCGCTTTTTGGGCTCTTCAGATCGCATAATTCAGTGGAAAATGAATAGAAATGTTATTCTGTATGACGAAATATTTTACAAACATGTGATGATAAATCATTATTTCTCCAAATATGTGCACCATTGGACTAAGAGCACTGACAGATGATGAAGCCCATATTGCATGCATGTGAACAAATAAACCGGTGAAGACGTGAATGACTGCTTTATGAGTGATGATTTTTATTCAAAATAACAAACGTTACAGATTCATAATTTTGCACTCCTGGCATAAATTAAGAAATTAAGGTCACTGCAAACCAGTTTTATCATAAACAGTGGTCAAATATCGAAGCTGGAGCCTTAAATATTTCTAATGATGCTCAGTTTGTCCAGATCAAGTAAGAGTGTGATGTTTTAACGAGTAATGAATGTTGAACAACAATAATCTGGGGCCTTCTGTGATCTTTGCCACGAAAATGGTTAAATTAGTCATTTAATCATTTAAACCTACTAGTCTCTATTTTCATGCTACTAGTACTTATTTTTTCAATACTAGTATCTATTCCATTAAGTACTAGTACTTATTCTTTAGATACTAGTGCTTATTCTTTAAGTACTAGTACATTTTTAAAGATACTAGTACTTATTCATTAGATACTAATCCTTATTTATTAGATACTAGTGCTTATTCATTAGATACTAGTCTTTATTTATTAGATACTAGTGCTTATTCATTAGATACTAGTACTTTTTTCGATAGTGACTAGTAACTATTCTTTTGTTACTAGTACAAAATTAACTTTTTTGCCATTGACTTCTATGGAGATCTGTCATTCAGATATCAACTATTCAGTTCTGACTAGTATATTCCAATTGTGACTAGTACATATATATTAGATACTAGTAGTTATTCAATAGGTATTAGTACTTATTTTTTAGAGACTAGTACCTATTACTAGATACTAGTATTTATTGAGTATATTAATGAATATGGACTATTAATGAATAAGCCATATCTAATAAATGAGGACTAGTATCTAATGAATAAGTACTAGTATCTTTAAAAAGATACTAGTACTTAAAGCTATAGTATACGATGTTAAAAATCGGCCGAGAGAGCCTGAGACGTTAGGGAAGTTTAAAAAAACTCATCCCACCCCTCCACACACACACCCCTCCCCTCTGTGCTACCTGATCCCTCCCACAGGGAAACGAATTGAACAACCTCACTCAGTCAAGCTGTGATCACCGCCCGGTAGTAAACATGGGAACTGAGATGTATGCTGTGTCAAGGACTTCAAGAAATATAATTACTTTGACCCGTGATAGGCGATCGCGATGCTAAACGGCTAACATTCCAATGCCGACCGGCAGCATGAGCAAGTTGTCAAACTGATAAAAAGCTATTTATGTAACACGTCACACCATAAAAGTATAAATAAATGTTTACCTGCACAACAAAAAGTCAGCCGTGTCAGCGTCGGTCTTCAGTCCCAGATCTCCCTGAAGCTTCCTCCAACGGTCAATGGTGGACCCTATATTTATCCTACTCAAAGTTCGGCGTTCTTCACATTTTTTTTTTAATCTCTACTCGTTCCTCTAATGACTTTCTCTTTCGTCTTAACTTTACTGTAGAGGCAAGCAGGGGACGCTTGCTGCTGTCTTTTTTTTATTTATCCATTGCTGATATGCTACTTAGCTAGCTACCATAGACTGTCAACTGCTTACACGCGCAATTTCATGTCGCAGGAGGGGGGCGGGTGTGGTGGGGTGGAGACGCGAGCGCCAGGCGGAGTTTCAAGTGGAGCTGGTAATTGGATGAGAGCAGTTGACCAATGTAAGCTGTCCGGCCGGACAGCTTACATTGGTCAACTTCTCTGCGGCAGTACAGCCAATAGAGTGAATGGATTTTTTTCATTCTTTTTTCTATTCATATTGTTAGGATTGTACTATATAACCATAACCAGCATCTAAACGAGGATATTAATAATGAACAATCTTTGAAATCGTATACCCTAGCTTTAAAGAATAAGCACTAGTATCTAAAGAAAATGCACTAGTACCTAAAGAATAAGCACTAATAGCTAATGAATATGTACTAGTACTTAATGGAATAGATACTAGTATCTAAAAAATAAGAACTAGTATCATGAAAATAAAGACTAGTGGTTTTAAACGATTAAATGTTAAAACGGCTTGCCATAGGTGTTTTTGGTGCTCAAGCGAGTAGTATGAAGCTGCAGACTCGGAGACCTGCATCTACAGTCCCCCTGCACCCAGAGTCGCGCATTCTCAGACCCCTCGTTTTTCGAGACAGCGCCTCCTATCAAATTGTATCGGAAAAACATGTTAAGAACATGTGAAGAACTTAAGCCAAAACGTGAGTAGGCTATCTTCAATTTTATTTAGCGAATCGTAGTAGCCTACTCGTTTGATTTATTTTTTAATAAAACTAATTTAGCTCATCGATACAACATATGCATAGTCCATTTAATATTTGTAAAGATAGTTTGTAACAAGATTTGAGTCGTTAATGTATGTTTTTTCGCCCTCTTCCACCCGAAAATATTTTGATAGCTAACGTTAGCCTTTAACCTTGGACTTTTTGTAGATATGTCATAAATGCTGCAGTGATTTTCACTGCCCATTTTGTGCCCCCATATATTTCAAACCCACAAAGTTGTCCAAAGTTCAAAAACACCTCAAGGGACACTTCAACAGAGCAGTGCAACATAAAGGTAACATTTGCAAACATCTTTTTTCTTTTTTTTCTTCTTTTTTTTTGAAACATCATAAGACATGTGCTATCGGGCCTATACTGTTGTGGGCTATTCCAGGGTACACCATACATCGATGTAGTCGCCCCTGCCGAACCCAGCAACATATCATTTTATAATTATGCAAAGCGACTTATAAATTAGTTTTTTAAAACAATTGAAGACGAAAAGTAAAGTCACGAACACAGTTTTTTCTTCCTTTTGTCTTTACAGCAAGATGATGTTTAGGTGATCATTAAATAAAGTACAGAATTGTTAATTATTGGTGTTTTGTCTATTCTGCTTTGTTTTGCTTCGCATTCAAAATATCAAAAAACAGATTTTGTAATGTTAGCATGGTAATGTTAATTAGACTATTATAGGTTGAACTGAAAGAAAAATTGGAATTTGAATACAAAAATATAAAAAAAAACATTGTAGCAATATAATATCACATAGCCTACTATTTTTCAGAAGATAGTTCAATCTGTAATTGTATCCCTTCCATCGCAATGAGGTTTTTTTTTGGCACATGCATTAAGCAGGGAACGCAAATATTTATTGGATCATTTATTTGGAGACCGTAATATTGCATCTTATTGTTTTTAATTGCATTTGGATAAGCGTCTGTGTTCGGGTGTTATACGACCTTTCGAACAGCAGGAGGCACTGTGTTCGAAAAACGAGGGGTCTGAGAATGCGGGACTCTCGGTGGGGGACTGTAGATGCAGGCTCCGAGTCTGCAGCTTCATAATAGGCCTATTGGCTCAAGTTCGGTAGGTGCTGCTGTCAGGAAAAAAAAAACTAGGTGTCCTGGAACTGCGGTCCTAGAACTGCAGCCTCCGGTTGTGCAGGAATACCCAACTTTCGTTTGCTCGTGCGTGGAAAGTTCATAGCCTACATACAGTAGGCTACTACAGTACACACGGACATAGATCGAGCGCTATAAAATAAGAATTAGCTTGAATAAAGATTTATGACATGCACAGATTACATCATCGCGCAACGTTACTGACTGTCAAATAATAAAGTCGATTCGTCAAACTGAACTGAACCAGGAAAACAAACCGCAGTGATACTGTATCATTTGACAGTTGCAAGAGCTATAGCTCATAGACAACGCTTTGACTCTGGTAAGACCTTATTTCACCCGAGTTTACTGTTTGATATGTGTCAAAAATAATGATTTACTTCAACACCGTGTAGGAATATGGTGTTTATTGTGATCCTGTACACAAACAGCTTTTAGCAATTTGTCTACGCATGTAGGCTAAACAGCTGATTTGAAGCGTAAAAATAATATTTGCAGACATCTAACTTATGTAGTCAGCATAGATATCCTATATTTCCATGCTTAAATGTTATTGATGGGAATTTTTTTTTAAAAGGGTCTGTATTGTCAGTGATAATGGAATGTGCAAACGCTAGACAGTATAGACAAAAAGCCTGTTCAGATGGGCTGCTAAATGATTATAAACAATGATGTCCAAAACGCCTAGGAAGGCTGTTCAGCTGGTTTTGAGACATAATAAATGCTGTCTAGGTAGGCAGCTCAATGGCATTTGAGCCACATCCATATAAAACGTCAGGTATCATGACTCAGCTTTAGTTTAACTGTAAGATGTGTTGGGTTGTAAGGATAGTGAATATGTTTTTGACTATGTACCAAACAGACGTGAGGACTCTCTTTCTACGCTCAGCTTTGAAAATAAAAAGGCGAGTAGATGAATGCATGATCTCTAAATGTAGCATACTATTTGCATTATTTTCATTTTTAAAGATTACAGTGCGATTGCAATTTTACGTTATTACAAGAATACTAATTTACACTATAGTCTTAGATGCTTTTTGGGAACACCACAACCTGTATGAATTTCTTTCTTCAAAGATATTTCAAAACTTAATCAAAATGGGATCAAAGAATAAATATATACAAAACAATTAAATAAAAAAATTGTCGATTAATATAATTTTGTTTTGTTTTGTGTTCATCCTGATTAATATTTAATTTTTTCATTTAATATATTTATTTCACTCTGTAGTTTGTTCAACAGTGTTTTGTGATTGAAAGTGGTCTAAGAGAAAAATCAACAACTGTGATTAACCAAATTAGTTGCCTAACTGTGGTTACCACATCCTCCTAAGTTAAAAAAAGGTTATTTTTGTCTGTAACTTGTTTGCACATGTCCCGCTGGTTGTCTTCCCTCAGTGGTCAGCATGGCAGGCGTTCTTCACCCACAGCTGCTGTTGTTGTCCAGGCAGTACTGCAGAGTTTCCTCTGTCATGAACTCACAGATTCACAGCAGCTCTGGGCTGGCCGCTAAAGACCACTACAAAGTTCTCGTGCTCGGTGGAGGGAGCGGTGGCATAACCATGGCCGCACGCCTGAAACGAAAGGTTGGCGCGGAGAACGTGGCCATTGTGGAGCCTAGTGAGGTATAATGCAGCAGAGCATTTTTAGTGTAACTGCTCCTTTAAGAGACCGCCGTGTGCCTGGTTGTTCTTGAGGCGTCACGTACGTCACATACTGGCATTCAGGTTTCACAAGTTCCTGTTTAGTGTAAGTCCATTGTTTGGACATGTACAAATCAAAAGCTTTGGAGTCTGTAAGACTGTTTTTGTATTTAAATAAATCAGCAAGGAAGCATTACTGTAAATTGGTCAAAAGTGACAGTAATAACATTTATGTTACAATATAGATTTCAAGTTCAAATAAATGCTGTTTTTTTAAACTTTCTATTCATCAAAAAATCCTGAAAAAAGGTATCACAGTTTCCACAAAAATATAACTGTTATCAACATTGATAATAATAAAACAAATGTGCATATTACAATGATTTCTGAAGGATCATGTGACACTGAAGACTGGAGTAATGATGCTGTAAATTTTAAAATTTTATGCATTTTAAAATATATTCAAATGTAAAACAGTTATTTTAAATAGTAATATTTTTCACAATATTACTGTTTTTACTGTGTTTGATCAAATATATGCAGCCTTAGTGAGCAGAAGAGACTTTTTTTCAATTCTTCAAAACCCAGCATGACATTCAATGCATTTTTGATTCCAGACGCATTACTATCAGCCTTTATGGACGTTAGCTGGCGCAGGGGCTAAAACGGTCGCTTCCTCTGCGCGATCAACAGCGAGTGTGATACCATCAGGGGTGACGTGGGTCAAGTCCAAAGTAGCAGAATTTGACCCTGAGAACAACACTGTCCACACAGACTCTGGGAAAAAGGTATGGAACGCTATTTAAGTTTATAGTTACACTATTAACGTGTCTCAGAGTATTGTGTGTCAATGTTGTGCAAGAGCAGTGCTTTTCTGCATATGCTTAGTATAGAAAAGGGTCTTTTTGACAAGGAAAATTCTGGGGATTTTTGTGTCATCATTGTGATCTTGCATAAGATAACAGTGCATATTTTATTGAACCCTGAAGGTGTGTCATTATAAAATAATCAGAGTAGAACATGTTGCAAAACCAAAAGGAATGTCATATTACCATTGTTAAATTGCAAGATAATTCAGAATGCTTACTTAAATCAAACTAAACCTAGCGTTAGTATTTTTTACTAATTAAATGTAACTGTTTTTCTTCTCTCAGATTTCCTATGATTATCTGATTGTAGCTCTTGGGCTTGACCTGCACTATGAAAAGGTATGTTATGAATGTCATTCATAATGACTGAATTGCTCGTTTATGATTTTCATATGCATGATGTGAAACCTTTACTGGATGTAGTGCTTATTTTAAATGAGAGGAAACATTCTTGGATCTTTTATTATTAACAGTGTGGGTGTGGTGTTATTGCCAAATCACTCCAGAGGATGTTTCCAATCTTAATGTCATGTTAATTACATTTGTCTGTCAGTCTTGATATCAAAGTTTAAGTACAATATCAACCTTTGTTCTGTTTTTTTTATTCATACCTGACATGACTCTGTATACGCAAAGAACAGTGTGAACCATGGAATAAGATAACTCTGGATTTGTAAACTGGTTAAAAATTATCCTGGGTTAACAATTTAAAGTGGTACGTTAGATAGAGTTTTCTTCTCAAAGTATCAATCCAATTAAATTCCTTCTGCTTATTACAGATCAAGGGCCTGCCAGAAGCGTTTGAACATCCCAAAATTGGTTCAAACTACTCTGTGAAAACAGTGGAAAAGACGTGGAATGCCTTGAGAAACTTTAAGGAGGGAAATGCTTTGTTCACCTACCCAAACACTCCCGTCAAATGTGGAGGAGCTCCTCAGAAAATCATGTATCTCTCGGATGCCTTCTTGAGAAAGGTTTAATCCTTGATCTACGCATTGTGTTGTAAATCCCATTGTACATTAATCATCACCTTTTATTAATACACCTACAGAAATATCATGCTATATTTTTGGACATATGGTAATACCATGTTTTTGGGGACATACCATGGAAACATCATGATTCATGTATTTTGGTACATGTATCATGACAGTACCATGTTTTGTGGACATGAACAAGGGTAATACCATGATTTGGGCCAAATATCATGGGAATAACATGTATTTTTTACATATATTATGGCAATACCATATTCTATGGACATGAATAAGGGTAATAACATGTTGTTTGGGCGTATATCATAGAGTAAAACTATGTATTTTGGACATGTAGCATGGTAATACCATGATTTGTGGACACAACTAAGGATAATACCATGTTTCTGGGCATATTCATAGCAACACCATGTATTTTGTACATGTTTCATTGCAATGCCATGTTATTTTATAATTCGAAGTAGCTTGGAGAGCCTTGTAAACACAATGGTAAATTAATATCATTTAGTACCATAGCATTAACACTTAAAACTATCACTGTACCAGTGTACCGCCACAATATATTCAAGACACCAAATGATCAATAATAATCAAAGAATTGATAATGTTTGTAAACAATGTTTTGGTTTTTTTAGACAGGAAAAAGGTCCAAAGCCAACATTATTTACAACACCTCCTTACCAGTGCTGTTTGGGGTCAAGAAATATGCAGATGCCTTGTGGGAGATTGTGAAGAAACGGGACCTTAATGTAAACCTCAGGCAGAACCTCATCGAGGTCAGGGCAGACCAACAGGAAGCTGTTTTTGAGAATATGGACAAACCTGGGGAGACAGAGGTTTTCAAGGTAGCAATTGTTAAATTTGTCACTCACAAAAAACCCATTCAGTTCTGTTTGCTGTAGATCGAGTATGTCACGAACCCTTTATTTTGGTCATAGTACGAGATGATCCACGTTACCCCTCCGATGGGACCACCTGCAGTGCTGAAAGGCTCCTCATTGGAAGATGCGGGCGGCTGGCTGGATGTAAATAAGTACAACCTTCAGCATAAGACGTATGCCAATGTATTTGGTATCGGAGACTGCACCAATCTACCCACGTCCAAAACGGCAGCAGCAGTTGGTAAAACACTGAAAAAAACTCTTTTTTTAAAAACACATTTTCTGATTATAACTGTTTTTTGATATTATGTAATTATTGTGGTGCTCTCTGGGAAAAGTAGGAGATAAGTCCTTGCTCATTAAACCTTTTCTTAATTATCAGTACTCATCAGACAGAACCTAATTTTCCACAATTAGTAGTTTCTTGTGAAATGATTTCCCATTCGTTTAGAGACGATTTATGCAATGAGAGTTGTTTCACTGAAATGAGAAGACCAGGAGAATCATGTGACTATAATCTTCTGCAGCTGCACAGTCGGCTGTACTCGACCGAACCGTCAGCAGAGTTCTGAAGAAACAGACGCCGGATAAGGCAGTAAGTATGTTTGAGGATAAACATTAATGTGCTTTGGGCCAAAAACTTTTGCTCATGTATCTCTATTTCCTGTGTTATCCAAATGAACACCACCAGGGGGCGCAGTGTTAAATAAACAATAACATAATCATACTGCATACTGGCTTTGAGTCTGACATGGATCCAATCCTAATATAAAGTGGTGCGATGATGATGTATTTTTGTTGCATGACTTCAACTAAGCTTGACAACTCTTTCCGTCTTTGTTTAAAAACTTGTTCTCCTGAAAGTTCGAGTTATAATAGTTTGCAAGAGCGCGATTATAAACACAACAAGGCTGTGAAAGCGGACTAGTGACTAGATGAGTTCACCTGTTCGACTGATGTTTTTAAATGTCCCCAACAAGCTCTGTAGTCCCATTAAGCGTCCGCCTTTTACAAGACAAGTAAAAGCTTTAAATAACCCAAGAGGGTATTACTGGTGTATTATATATCGCTGAATAAAACGTGAAAATATCTTGAGCTTGTGTTCACCACAGACCTTATTTCAAGCATTAACCAAAAGTCCATTAAAAAAAACCATTGACTTTAGGACGATGGAACCAGAAGTGCTAAAATACTAACTCGTTTCTGGGTTTTGGGCTACAAAAGTACGTCATCCCAGCACCAATCTATTACTCTTTAACTTATCTGCCATCTACTATCCTAAAATAAATATCCTAAAATAATTTGTGGCTAATATTACTTCTGGTTCAATTGTCACACTTTTGTCACGATTAAGTCCAGTGCATTGAATTGTGGGATAGAATCATTTCATACAGGTACTCAGTCGCTGTGTCTAAAATCGAATACTTTTCTACTATATGTAGTCAGGGACGTGCAGTCAGGGTAGGCAGGGTAGGCAGTGCCTCACCAAAGGAAATGTTGACATTACATTTATTAATTCCAAGAGCTTTATTAATTCACCACATTATTAATTGCATTTATTTTATTCCAAATATTAATTTTTGTAACACAATTTTTCAGGAATACACATATAATATACTCCTTTTGCCATTGTTTGCTCCTAAAAATCATTGTTTCATGCAGAAAATTCAAGGCCATGGCCATTGAGGCAGAGGTTAGCAGTGCCTCTTTGGTCCATAGAACGTAGCTTACGTAGATTTGCGCATGCGCAGTCAGTTCTCGTGCTGTCTTGAATGATCAACATTGAGGCAGAGACCGAGCGTGCTTCATGTCACGTGATCCACTCGCTCTCACTCACTCTGCGCTTCAAGCTACTTAGCATCTAGCGGCGCCTAGCGTTGGAAGCGTCCTATGAAGAAAAAGAGCTGTGGTCGCTAACGGGAAAGTCCATGCGTCTATCCCTCTGGACAAAGATGTCAATTACTTTGTTGTAAAAGTCCTCTTTGTTGGGTGTATTTCTCAATTTCACGAGTCTCTCCTTTTCAATGGAAATAAGAGCCAGGAGGAAAGTCTGTTCTGCTCCATTCACGTCAGAGGCGCCCGCGCCATTAGATGTCCAGTTGCCGCAGCACAGCCTATGAGCGAGCCGTACGCTCACTGTGCTAACGTTAGCTGTGCAGCTGCAAATGCGTTTTATAGGCTTCAGTAAATCGAGGAACAGGAGTTTCGTCTACAAATTAAAGTAAGCACCCCCTTTAAAACGTAAATTATTCATTTATTTATTATTTTTAAAACCCTTATATTGGCTTGTGTTTGTTGTCTGATGGTGGGCTAACAGTTATAGGCCTGCTGTGCGCTGACACCAAAATATTCTCTCTTCCGTACCCTGGTGCGCCGTCACCTCTGCCATATTTGTACTGTAGGTCTATCTGTGCGATTATGGTGCATTTCGTAAGGGTTAAAATGCTGTTTTGTAGTTCTCTTTTTTTAATCCTGGTGCGCCGTCGCCAGACGCTCATTGCGTGTCGGTGTGTGCGCCTTGCGCAGTTTGTAGGAGCGAATTTAAGCTGTTTTTGTACTGTAAAGCTGTACTGCTGACACAATGTTTTCTGACTGTAGCCTATTCAAATCCTGGTGCGCCGTCACCAGAGTGACCAGACCAATAGTGTGTATGTGGCTGTCTGTGCGCGTTTGCGCATTTTGAAGGAATGACTAGGCTGCTTGTCGGTTCGCTGACAACGCGCCGCCTCCCTCTCTTACTGTGTCCCGCACAAAACATTTGTTTGTTGTATAAGTCATAAGATAGATGTGTCCATTCATTTGATTATTAGATTTGATTGTGCATTAGCCTCACATATGACTGACTTTGCTGTATGCAGGCAGCGATGTGATGATGCCTGATATGAACTTGTGTTGCTACATTAACTGAATGAATATATGAACATATGCCACATTGATAGGTCACAGCCTACCCATGACAAGATTTCACCGCACGTTACTGTATGTAGTATGCGAAAACAGTACACCAATAGAGTAGTGTCTGAATACATAGTATTTGAAAAACAGTAGGCGAAAAGTATCCAGATGACCAATCACTTCCTGCAAGATTCTGAAGTTTGCATACGACGGACACTTTACTATCCAATGAGGCCACGGGAGAGAATTTGTGAATGAAACTGAAGCGACACAACTGCCGCTGGTAGATCACATGTAGTAGCGGATGTAGTACGTTTCATTCATACTATCCTTATATAGAGCGTACTTTTTTAACGGTCACCAAGTAAACACGTATTTCAGACGCAGCGAGTGTGTTGTATACAGAACAGTTTGGCAAATGTGGTAGTAATGTAGTTGTATTCTGTAAATATGCATACTATTCACATTATGCATGCCTATACAGAAATAGTACAAGTAGTATGGTGGTATGCTTTTCCAAAAATATCATTTTTTCTTATATAACTATATATACAAGTAGCAAGTACATATGTACATAAATAATGCGTATATTCATTCATTAATTGGATTAAGGATATACTAATAAATAATTAAATTCATCATTCTAAATAGCTAAATATTACTTTTTGCATACTAAATGCTAATTGTTTTGTGCATGTTGCAGTATGATGGCTACACCTCGTGCCCTCTGGTTACAAGCTACAACACAGTCATCTTGGCAGAATTTGATTACGACGGGCAGCCGCTGGAGACGTTCCCTGTGGACCAAAGTAAAGAGAGCAGGGTCATGTACCACATGAAAGCTGATGTCATGCCTCACTTGTATTGGCATGGACTTCTCAAGTGAGTACTGCTGATCTAGTACTGATCTCAACTTACGCCTTTGATTACAAGCCTGACATTTTTTCCTCTTCCTTTTTTTGTTTTTCTTCTTTAAGGGGAATTTGGGGAGGCCCAGGACCATACCGGACCATCATGCATTTGGGAATGAAATAGAACAAACCTTTAAAGGGAACAGAGTAAAAAGAGAGAGCTCACTGTGTTCGCTTTTTGGGCTCTTCAGATCGCATAATTCAGTGGAAAATGAATAGAAATGTTATTCTGTATGACGAAATATTTTACAAACATGTGATGATAAATCATTATTTCTCCAAATATGTGCACCATTGGACTAAGAGCACTGACAGATGATGAAGCCCATATTGCATGCATGTGAACAAATAAACCGGTGAAGACGTGAATGACTGCTTTATGAGTGATGATTTTTATTCAAAATAACAAACGTTACAGATTCATAATTTTGCACTCCTGGCATAAATTAAGAGATTAAGGTCACTGCAAACCAGTTTTATCATAAACAGTGGTCAAATATCGAAGCTGGAGCCTTAAATATTTCTAATGATCCTCAGTTTGTCCAGATCAAGTAAGAGTGTGATGTTTTAACGAGTAATGAATGTTGAACAACAATAATCTGGGGCCTTCTGTGATCTTTGCCACGAAAATGGTTAAATTAGTCATTTAATCATTTAAACCTACTAGTCTCTATTTTCATGCTACTAGTACTTATTTTTTCAATACTAGTATCTATTCCATTAAGTACTAGTACTTATTCTTTAGATACTAGTGCTTATTCTTTAAGTACTAGTACATTTTTAAAGATACTAGTACTTATTCATTAGATACTAATCCTTATTTATTAGATACTAGTGCTTATTCATTAGATACTAGTCTTTATTTATTAGATACTAGTGCTTATTCATTAGATACTAGTACTTTTTTCGATAGTGACTAGTAACTATTCTTTTGTTACTAGTACAAAATTAACTTTTTTGCCATTGACTTCTATGGAGATCTGTCATTCAGATATCAACTATTCAGTTCTGACTAGTATATTCCAATTGTGACTAGTACATATATATTAGATACTAGTAGTTATTCAATAGGTATTAGTACTTATTTTTTAGAGACTAGTACCTATTACTAGATACTAGTATTTATTGAGTATATTAATGAATATGGACTATTAATGAATAAGCCATATCTAATAAATGAGGACTAGTATCTAATGAATAAGTACTAGTATCTTTAAAAAGATACTAGTACTTAAAGCTATAGTATACGATGTTAAAAATCGGCCGAGAAAGCCTGAGACGTTAGGGAAGTTTAAAAAAACTCATCCCACCCCTCCACACACACACCCCTCCCCTCTGTGCTACCTGATCCCTCCCACAGGGAAACGAATTGAACAACCTCACTCAGTCAAGCTGTGATCACCGCCCGGTAGTAAACATGGGAACTGAGATGTATGCTGTGTCAAGGACTTCAAGAAATATAATTACTTTGACCCGTGATAGGCGATCGCGATGCTAAACGGCTAACATTCCAATGCCGACCGGCAGCATGAGCAAGTTGTCAAACTGATAAAAAGCTATTTATGTAACACGTCACACCATAAAAGTATAAATAAATGTTTACCTGCACAACAAAAAGTCAGCCGTGTCAGGTTCGGTCTTCAGTCCCAGATCTCCCTGAAGCTTCCTCCAACGGTCAATGGTGGACCCTATATTTATCCTACTCAAAGTTCGGCGTTCTTCACATTTTTTTTTTAATCTCTACTCGTTCCTCTAATGACTTTCTCTTTCGTCTTAACTTTACTGTAGAGGCAAGCAGGGGACGCTTGCTGCTGTCTTTTTTTTATTTATCCATTGCTGATATGCTACTTAGCTAGCTACCATAGACTGTCAACTGCTTACACGCGCAATTTCATGTCGCAGGAGGGGGGCGGGTGTGGTGGGGTGGAGACGCGAGCGCCAGGCGGAGTTTCAAGTGGAGCTGGTAATTGGATGAGAGCAGTTGACCAATGTAAGCTGTCCGGCCGGACAGCTTACATTGGTCAACTTCTCTGCGGCAGTACAGCCAATAGAGTGAATGGATTTTTTTCATTCTTTTTTCTATTCATATTGTTAGGATTGTACTATATAACCATAACCAGCATCTAAACGAGGATATTAATAATGAACAATCTTTGAAATCGTATACCCTAGCTTTAAAGAATAAGCACTAGTATCTAAAGAAAATGCACTAGTACCTAAAGAATAAGCACTAATAGCTAATGAATATGTACTAGTACTTAATGGAATAGATACTAGTATCTAAAAAATAAGAACTAGTATCATGAAAATAAAGACTAGTGGTTTTAAACGATTAAATGTTAAAACGGCTTGCCATAGGTGTTTTTGGTGCTCAAGCGAGTAGTATGAAGCTGCAGACTCGGAGACCTGCATCTACAGTCCCCCTGCACCCAGAGTCGCGCATTCTCAGACCCCTCGTTTTTCGAGACAGCGCCTCCTATCAAATTGTATCGGAAAAACATGTTAAGAACATGTGAAGAACTTAAGCCAAAACGTGAGTAGGCTATCTTCAATTTTATTTAGCGAATCGTAGTAGCCTACTCGTTTGATTTATTTTTTAATAAAACTAATTTAGCTCATCGATACAACATATGCATAGTCCATTTAATATTTGTAAAGATAGTTTGTAACAAGATTTGAGCCGTTAATGTATGTTTTTTCGCCCTCTTCCACCCGAAAATATTTTGATAGCTAACGTTAGCCTTTAACCTTGGACTTTTTGTAGATATGTCATAAATGCTGCAGTGATTTTCACTGCCCATTTTGTGCCCCCATATATTTCAAACCCACAAAGTTGTCCAAAGTTCAAAAACATCTCAAGGGACACTTCAACAGAGCAGTGCAACATGAAGGTAACATTTGCAAACATCTTTTTTCTTTTTTTTCTTCTTTTTTTTTGAAACATCATAAGACATGTGCTATCGGGCCTATACTGTTGTAGGCTATTCCAGGGGTACACCATACATCGATGTAGTCGCCCCTGCCGAACCCAGCAACATATCATTTTATAATTATGCAAAGCGACTTATAAATTAGTTTTTTAAAACAATTGAAGACGAAAAGTAGTCACGAACACAGTTTTTTCTTCCTTTTTTCTTTACAGCAAGATGATGTTTAGGTGATCATTAAATAAAGTACAGAATTGTTAGTTATTGGTGTTTTGCCTATTCTGCTTTGTTTTGCTTCGCATTCAAAATATCAAAAAACAGATTTTGTAATGTTAGCATGGTAATGTTAAAAAAAAAATTGGAATTTGAATACAAAAAATATATAAAAAAACATTGTAGCAATATAATATCACATACTATTTTTCAGAAGATAGTTCAATCTGTAATTGTATCCCTTCCATCGCAATGAGTTTTTTTTTTTGGCACATGCATTAAGCAGGGAACGCAAATATTTATTGGATCATTTATTTGGAGACCGTAATATTGCATCTTATTGTTTTTAATTGCATTTAGATAAGCGTGCGCTGTACTCTGTGTTCGGGTGTTATACGACCTTTCGAACAGCAGGAGGCACTGTGTTCGAAAAACGAGGGGTCTGAGAATGCGGGACTCTCGGTGGGGGACTGTAGATGCAGGCTCCGAGTCTGCACCTTCATAATAGGCCTATTGGCTCAAGTTCGGTAGGTGCTGCTGTCAGGAAAAAAAAAACTAGGTGTCCTGGAACTGCGGTCCTAGAACTGCAGCCTCCGGTTGTGCAGGAATACCCAACTTTCGTTTGCTCGTGCGTGGAAAGTTCATAGCCTACATACAGTAGGCTACTACAGTACACACGGACATAGATCGAGCGCTATAAAATAAGAATTAGCTTGAATAAAGATTTATGACATGCACAGATTACATCATCGCGCAACGTTACTGACTGTCAAATAATAAAGTCGATTCGTCAAACTGAACTGAACCAGGAAAACAAACCGCAGTGATACTGTATCATTTGACAGTTGCAAGAGCTATAGCTCATAGACAACGCTTTGACTCTGGTAAGACCTTATTTCACCCGAGTTTACTGTTTGATATGTGTCAAAAATAATGATTTACTTCAACACCGTGTAGGAATATGGTGTTTATTGTGATCCTGTACACAAACAGCTTTTAGCAATTTGTCTACGCATGTAGGCTAAACAGCTGATTTGAAGCGTAAAAATAATATTTGCAGACATCTAACTTATGTAGTCAGCATAGATATCCTATATTTCCATGCTTAAATGTTATTGATGGGATTTTAAAACAAAAAGGGTCTGTATTTTCAGTGATAATGGAATGTGCAAACGCTAGACAGTATAGACAAAAAGCCTGTTCAGATGGGCTGCTAAATGATTATAAACAATGATGTCCAAAACGCCTAGGAAGGCTGTTCAGCTGGTTTCGAGACATAATAAATGCTGTCTAGGTAGGCAGCTCAATGGCATTTGAGCCACATCCATATAAAACGCCAGGTATCATGACTCAGCTTTAGTTTAACTGTAAGATGTGTTGGGTTGTAAGGATAGTGAATATGTTTTTGACTATGTACCAAACAGACGTGAGGACTCTCTTTATACGCTCAGCTTTGAAAATAAAAAGGCGAGTAGATGCATGCAAGATCTCTAAATGTAGCATACTATTTGAATTATTTTCATTTTTAAAGATTACAGTAGGTTTGCAATTTTACGTTATTACAAGAATACTAGATTACACTATAGTCCTAGATGCTTTTTGGGAACATCACCAAAAAAAAAAAAAAACTCAACTTTTGAGAACCTGTCAGCACAACCTCTTTAAAGGAACTAATATTTTATGTGAACAAGATATTGGATCAAAACTTAATCAAAATGAGATCAAAATAAAACAATAATATATACCAAAAAAATTGTTGATTAATAGAAATTAAAAAAAATTGTTTTGTGTTCATCCTGATTAATATATTTTTATTTAATAGATTTATTTCACTCTGTAGTTTGTTCATCAGTGTTTTGTGATTGAAAGTGGTCTAAGAGAAAAATCAACAACTGTGATTAACCAGATTAGTTGCCTAACTGTGGTTACCACATCCTCCTAAGTTAATAAAAGGTTATTTTTGTCTGTAACTTGTTTGCACATGTCCCGCTGGTTGTCTTCCCTCAGTGGTCAGCATGGCAGGCGTTCTTCACCCACAGCTGCTGTTGTTGTCCAGGCAGTACTGCAGAGTTTCCTCTGTCATGAACTCACAGATTCACAGCAGCTCTGGGCTGGCCGCTAAAGACCACTACAAAGTTCTCGTGCTCGGTGGAGGGAGCGGTGGCATAACCATGGCCGCACGCCTGAAAAGAAAGGTTGGCGCGGAGAACGTGGCCATTGTGGAGCCTAGTGAGGTATAATGCAGCAGAGCATTTTTAGTGTAACTGCTCCTTTAAGAGACCGCCGTGTGCCTGGTTGTTCTTGAGGCGTCACGTACGTCACATACTGGCATTCAGGTTTCACAAGTTCCTGTTTAGTGTAAGTCCATTGTTTGGACATGTACAAATCAAAAGCTTTGGAGTCTGTAAGACTGTTTTTGTATTTAAATAAATCAGCAAGGAAGCATTACTGTAAATTGGTCAAAAGTGACAGTAATAACATTTATGTTACAATATAGATTTCAAGTTCAAATAAATGCTGTTTTTTTAAACTTTCTATTCATCAAAGAATCCTGAAAAAAAGTATCACAGTTTCCACAAAAATATAACTGTTATCAACATTGATAATAATAAAACAAATGTGCATATTACAATGATTTCTGAAGGATCATGTGACACTGAAGACTGGAGGAATGATGCTGTAAATTCAGCTTTGCCATCACAGGAATGAATTACATTTTAAAATATATTCAAATGTAAAACAGTTATTTTAAAAAGTAATATTTTTCACAATATTACTGTTTTTACTGTGTTTGATCAAATATATGCAGCCTTAGTGAGCAAAAGAGACTTTTATTCAATTCTTCAAAACCCAGCATGACATTCAATGCATTTTTGATTCCAGACGCATTACTATCAGCCTTTATGGACGTTAGCTGGCGCAGGGGCTAAAACGGTCGCTTCCTCTGCGCGATCAACAGCGAGTGTGATACCATCAGGGGTGACGTGGGTCAAGTCCAAAGTGGCAGAATTTGACCCTGAGAACAACACTGTCCACACAGACTCTGGGAAAAAGGTATGGAACGCTATTTAAGTTTATAGTTACACTATAAATGTGTCTCAGAGTATTGTGTGTAAATGTTGTGAAAGAGCAGTGCTTTTCTGCTTATGATTAGTATAGAAAAGGGTCTTTTTGACAAGGGAAATGCTGGGGATTTTTGTGTCATCATTGTGATCTTGCATAAGATAACAGTGCATATTTTATTGAACCCTGAAGGTGTGTCATTATAAAATATTCAGAGTAGAACATGTTGCAAAACCAAAAGGAATGTCATATTACCATTGAGAAATTGCAAGATAATTCAGAATGCTTACTTAAATCAAACTAAACCTAGCGTTAGTATTTTTTACTAATTAAATGTAACTGTTTTTCTTCTCTCAGATTTCCTATGATTATCTGATTGTAGCTCTTGGGCTTGACCTGCACTATGAAAAGGTATGTTATGAATGTCATTCATAATGACTGAATTGCTCATTTATGATTTTCATATGCATGATGTGAAACCTTTACTGGATGTAGTGCTTATTTTAAATGAGAGGAAACATTCTTGGATCTTTTATTATTAACAGTGTGGGTGTGGTGTTATTGCCACATCACTCCAGAGGATCTTAATGTCATGTTAATTACATTTGTCTGTCAGTCTTGATATCAAAGTTTAAGTACAATATCAACCTTTGTTCTGTTTTTTTTTTTTTTTTCATACCTGACATGACTCTGTATACGCAAAGAACAGTGTGAACCATGGAATAAGATAACTCTGGATTTGTAAACTGGTTAAAAATTATCCTGGGTTAACAATTTAAATTGGTACGTTAGATAGAGTTTTCTTCTCAAAGTATCAATCCAATTAAATTCCTTCTGCTTATTACAGATCAAGGGCCTGCCAGAAGCGTTTGAACATCCCAAAATTGGTTCAAACTACTCTGTGAAAACAGTGGAAAAGACGTGGAATGCCTTGAGAAACTTTAAGGAGGGAAATGCTTTGTTCACCTACCCAAACACTCCCGTCAAATGTGGAGGAGCTCCTCAGAAAATCATGTATCTCTCGGATGCCTTCTTGAGAAAGGTTTAATCCTTGATCTACGCATTGTGTTGTAAATCCCATTGTACATTAATCATCACCTTTTATTAATACACCTACAGAAATATCATGCTATATTTTTGGACATATGGTAATACCATGTTTTTGGGGACATACCATGGAAACATCATGATTCATGTATTTTGGTACATGTATCATGACAGTACCGTTTTGTGGACATGAACAAGGGTAATACCATGATTTGGGCCACATATCATGGGAATAACATGTATTTTTTACTTATATTATGGCAAAACCATATTCTATGGACATAAATAAGGATAATAACATGTTTTTTGGGCGTATATCATAGAGTAAAACTATGTATTTTGGACATGTAGCATGGTAATACCATGATTTGTGGACACAACTAAGGATAATACCATGCTTCTGGGCATATTCATAGCAACACCATGTATTTTGTACATGTTTCATTGCAATGCCATGTTATTTTATGATTCGAAGTAGCTTGGAGAGCCATGTAAACACAATGGTAAATTTAAGTACCATAGTACCATCATTTAGTACCATAATATTAACACTTAAAACTATCACTGTACCATGCCACAATACATTGAAGACACCAAATGATCAATAATAATCAAAGAATTGATAACGTTTTTTTTAAAAAAAATGTTTTTTTAGACAGGAAAAAGGTCCAAAGCCAACATTATTTACAACACCTCCTTACCAGTGCTGTTTGCGGTCAAGAAATATGCAGATGCCTTGTGGGAGATTGTGAAGAAACGGGACCTTAATGTAAACCTGAGGCAGAACCTCATCGAGGTCAGGGCAGACCAACAGGAAGCTGTTTTTGAGAATCTGGACAGACCTGGGGAGACAGAGGTTTTCAAGGTAGCAATTGTTACATTTGTCACACACAAAAAACCCATTCAGTTCTGTTTGCTGTAGATTGAGTATGTCACGAACCCTTTATTTTGGTCATAGTACGAGATGATCCACGTTACCCCTCCGATGGGACCACCTGCAGTGCTGAAAGGCTCCTCATTGGAAGATGCGGGCGGCTGGCTGGATGTAAATAAGTACAACCTTCAGCATAAGACGTATGCCAATGTATTTGGTATCGGAGACTGCACCAATCTACCCACGTCCAAAACGGCAGCAGCAGTTGGTAAAACACAGAAAAAAAATCTTTTTTTAAAAACACATTTTCTGATTATAAATGTTTTTTGATATTATGTAATTATTGTGGTGCTCTCTGGGAAAAGTAGGAGATAAGTCCTTGCTCATTAAACCTTTTCTTAATTATCAGTACTCATCAGACAGAACCTAATTTTCCACAATTAGTAGTTTCTTGTGAAATGATTTCCCATTCGTTTAGTGACGATTTATGTAATGAGAGTTGTTTCACTGAAATGAGAAGACCAGGAGAATCATGTGACTATAATCTTCTGCAGCTGCACAGTCGGCTGTACTCGACCGAACCGTCAGCAGAGTTCTGAAGAAACAGACGCCGGATAAGGCAGTAAGTATGTTTGAGGATAAACATTAATGTGCTTTGGGCCAAAAACTTTTGCTCCTGTATCTCTATTTCCTGTGTTATCCAAATGAACACCACCAGGGGGTGCAGTGTTAAATAAACAATAACATAATCATACTGCATACTGGCTTTGAGTCTGACATGGATCCAATCCTAATATAAAGTGGTGCGATGATGATGTATTTTTGTCGCATGACTTCAACTAAGCTTGACAACTCTTTCAGTCTTTGTTTAAAAACTTGTTTAAAAACTTGAGTTATAAAATGATTTCCATTACACGAGAGTAGATGTTAAAACTTCATGCTGATTTGTACTCGGCTTTCGCCAAGATAAGCACCAACGAAGACATAGCTTTACAGTAACCTATGCTTCTCCATCCATTTACGCTTCTTTCCATATGGTGATGTAAATCTCCTTCTGTCTAGTGTTAATACGCGTCAGCACACACAACGGCTGCAACCACAGTGCGGTCCCCCCATGACAACCGTCTGGATTGAGCTGAGTAGGGGACATCTCTAGGGTCTTCAAGTAGGCACCTTCCGTCCTCAGTGTTTCGTCGAATAGCCCACGACACCTCAAGAGGGCTCCACAGTGACTCTGGCGTCCCAGAGTCACCCCCTTCCGTCCTCCACTCAACTCAGCCCAGCTTACTGACCTCTACATCCCTCCTGCTGCTGAGACCTAACCACAATCTCTCCGTAACCCAACCATACGCGCCAACCCGTTTGACTAAGGCTGTCGAGCCCCACTGGTGCGTTAATATGCAGTTTCAGTGGCAACGGTTCCGTATGGCATACCACCTACCGCAAAACACAATATCTGCCCAACCACCCGTCATTCACGCAATATACACAGGAACGTAATGACTGTAAATACTATACAACCTATACAAATAAACCAACACACTCTTCAAGTTTTCAAGAATTCTACGAAACCGTAGCATGGCGGCCTGTACACAGCCAGCTAGAATCTTTTCGTCTCAACCACAGCCAGTTGCTGCTCCTTTCTGCTGCTTCAGATAAGTTCTTTACTGTGCGACGCAACTATTGGCCACTGAATCCGACGTCTCTGAGGAACCGGGTTGTAGAGTGTGCCTCAAAACCTCAACAACCCACTTCCACTGGATAAACCTGGACTCTCCATCCTCGCTGTTCTGCTTCAGTGGCCAGATGAGCATACCGCAGTTTCTTCCTCTCATATGCCTCATCTACCGCATCCTCCCATGGCACTGTTAACTCTATCAGTTGAACAATGCGTGCTGATCCAGACCACAGAACAATATCTGGTCGTAGGTTAGTGGTGGCAATCTCAGATGGAAAAATAAGCCGTTGATCAAGATCAGCCAGCATCTTCCAGTCCCTAGCAGCTTCCAGTTGTCCTGGGCGAGAATTGGTGTTAGCACCTTTTCTTGGTGGTTGCTCGCCTGGGCGGAGGAATATTGTCTTCTGCGTGTAATGTTTTGCTAGAACAGGCGGCAACTTATTGGTCATACTACACTTGCCTTCCAATGCTAAAGCCAAACATCGCAACATGGCGCCAAGTAAACCGACCTTGGCTAAGAGCCACCTTACATCCTGTCAAAATGTGCCTTAATGTGGCAGGTGATGAACACAAAGGACAAGAGGGATCCTCTCCTACCCAGAGGTTTAGGTTCTGCGGTGATGGGAGAACATCATATGTTGACCTAATAAGGAAACTGATCCTACTCTCTTCCATTGACCAAAGGTCTTGCCAGCCCATTTTGCGTTGTTCCACACTCTCCCATCTCATCCACTCTCCCTGCTTGGCCTGGGAAATGGCCTTTATACATCTCATCCTCTCCTCCTGCTTTCGCTCCTCGTTGACTACCAGCTTCCTCCTTTGAGCTGGGCCTGCCTTGTGCCATTTAGGAGGAGCTAAACTGAGCCCCAAACCCCCTCTTCCATGCTGTACCTGTCCCACGATATCCCCAATTTGAAGGTCAGCCTTTGCCTCTACTACAGATTTCTTTGCTGACCACTTTCTACCAGTTTTTACAGGTGCTGCCTCCCTTACACAATTGTCGCTTGACTCTGCTAAAGTCATTTCCAGTCTGACCTAGGCACACTTAAACTCGGTTAAAGCAGAGACTGGCAGCTGGAATACTCCTTTACTATAAAGTCCCACTCTGCTGAGGCAGCGTGGAACTCCCAACCATTTCCTGATGTATGAACTTATTAACGCTTCCAGCTTATCCACCTCGTACACAGTCAGTGGCCACAGCAACCTTGGCAGCAGACCAAACTGAAAGCACCAGAGTTTTAGTTTGTCTGGTAAAGCACAGCTGTTTATACTCTTCAACCCTTCCACTGCTTGTCGTCTAACTTCTCCCACTCAAACTGTGTCCTTTAGATCCCCATCGTACCATATCCCAAGACTCTTCACTGGCTTCTCAGAAACTGTTGGTATTGCCTCACCATTAATGAAGAATGTTTTATCTACTACCTTACCTTTAACTATCGAGATGCTCCTTGATTTAGAGGGCTTAAATTGCATTCGTGCCCATTCGATATTATCTGTTAACTTCCCCAATAACTGATTAGTGCAGGCTACCGTTGTAGTCATGGTTGTCATGTCATCCATGTATGCTCTGATTGGTGGTAGTCGCATCCCAGAAGCCAAGCGCTCTCCTCCTACTACCCATCTTGATGCCCTAATGATTACTTCCATTGCCATGGTAAAAGCCAGTGGAGAAATTGTGCATCCTGCCATTATTCCAACCTCTAAGCATTGCCATGCGGTGCTGAATTTTGGAGTTGAGAAACTAAATTGCAAATCTCCAAAATAGGCTTTCACTAAATTTGTTATTGACATTGGTATTCTAAAAAAATCAAATGCTGCCCAAAGAAGCTCATGTGGCACTGAACCATATTTATTAGCCAAATCCAGGAATGTCACATGGAGCTCCTTCCTCTCCTTTTTAGCTGATTGAATTCGTTGCCAGATAACATTGATGTGTTCTAAGCATCCTGAGAACCCTGGAATGCCCGCTTTTTGAACTGAAGTGTCAATGAAGCCATTCTTTAATAGGTAGGTTGACAATCTCTGAGCAATAATGCTGAAGAAAATCTTACCTTTGACATTTAATAGTGAAAAAGGACGAAACTGACTGATGCTTGTAGCATCTTTTTCTTTAGGCATAAAGACTCCACCTGCTCGGCGCCATGCTCTAGGTACAACCTGCTTTTCCCATGCCACTTTTATCAATTTCCACAGAATTCGTAGAACTCCTGAAGCACTCTTGTACACTCTGTACGGAACTCCATTAGGCCCGGGAGATGATGAAGCCCTTGCTTTTCTCACAACCTGCTCTATCTCTTTCCACTTAGGTGCACAGACCTCCATTTGGTATTCTGGTGGATTGATAGGTGGGATATCTGATGGAATTGACATAGGCTCATGCCTTTTTGCATCTGTATGCGTTTCCTCCAAATATCTCTCTAGCTCAACCCTAGATGCTTATAAAGTGCCATTCTTCTCACTGGTGAATAACTTCTTTACGAATTTGAATTTTTTAGAAAATATTTATAGAAATTTTATAGAAAATATTTTATAGAAATTTGCCCTCGCACGCTCCTTCTTTTTGTAGCGTTTCCGTAGGTGCTCAGCTCTGCGTAATGTTGCAAGCTTATCTATTTATGGCCCTTTGTAAGAGCTTGAGACCCTCCTTCTGACTTTGTTCTGCTTTTTTCCATTGCTTCCTCAGCTGTCTCCTATCTCTAACTAACCCTTCAATAATCTGCTGCCGTCTAGATACAGCAGGAGTAGTTTGTACTTTTTCCTTCTTTTTTTCCACACCAAACCTCTCACTTCCATATGCGTAAATGATGTCCCCAAATTTATCCAGCTTCTTTTCAACTGTACCAGTTAATCTTTCCAATGCAAAGCATAGATCTGTGTTTACCGTGTCCCATGCAGTTTTCTCACAAGCTCTTGGCCATCTAACTCCAGGCCTATGCCCGTTGAGGTTCTTTTCTCTCTTATGCTGGTTAGTCTGACCGGGTTCACAAGTATCAATGTATTCATCACTAACTGTGCAAACCCTCATCTCCTCTATGACAGGGGTACTGATATCCTGTCAACTGTGGGTTTGCTTCCTGTCGCTTGATTTCATTCGACTGACTTGACTGACTTCGTAAGAAGTACTGATCAATGCGAGGCCCTTGTCCCTTCTCCCTCAAGCATTTCATTTTCCCTTGATGAATCTTCAACCCCCTGACCGTTGTCGCCTTGCTCCAGCCACAGACACAAGCTTGGAGTTCAATGACTTTGCTAACTGCAAAAACTTGCTAATAGTTTGCAAGAGCGCGATTATAAACACAACAAGGCTGTGAAAGCGGACTAGTGACTAGATGAGTTCACCTGTTCGACTGATGTTTTTAAATGTCCCCAACAAGCTCTGTAGTCCCATTAAGCATCCGCCTTTTACAAGACAAGTAAAAGCTTTAAATAACCCAAGAGGGTATTACTGGTGTATTATATATCGCTGAATAAAACGTGAAAATATCTTGAGCTTGTGTTCACCACAGACCTTATTTCAAGCATTAACCAAAAGTCCATTAAAAAAAAAACCATTGACTTTAGGACGATGGAACCAGAAGTGCTAAAATACTAACTCGTTTCTGGGTTTTGGGCTACAAAAGTAGGCTATACGTCATCCCAGCACCAATCTATTACTCTTTAACTTATCTGCCATCTACTATCCTAAAATAAATATCCTAAAATAATTTGTGGCTAATATTACTTCTGGTTCAATTGTCACACTTTTGTCACGATTAAGTCCAGTGCATTGAATTTTGGGATAGAATCATTTCATACAGGTACTCAGTCGCTGTGTCTGAAATCGAATACTTTTCTACTATGTAGTATGCGAAAACAGTACACCAATAGAGTAGTGTCTGAATACATAGTATTTGAAAAACAGTAGGCGAAAAGTATCCAGATGACCAACCACTTCCTGCAAGATTCTGAAGTTTGCATACGACGGACACTTTACTATCCAATGAGGCCACGGGAGAGAATTTGTGAATGAAACTGAAGCGACACAACTGCCGCTGGTAGATCACATGTAGTAGCGGATGTAGTACGTTTCATTCATACTATCCTTAGAGCGTACTTTTTTAACGGTCACCAAGTAAACACGTATTTCAGACGCAGCGAGTGTGTTGTATACAGAACAGTTTGGCAAATGTGGTAGTAATGTAGTTGTATTCTGTAAATATGCATACTATTCACATTATGCATGCCTATACAGAAATAGTACAAGTAGTATGGTGGTATGCTTTTCCAAAAATATCATTTTTTCTTATATAACTATATATACAAGTAGCAAGTACATATGTACATAAATAATGCGTATATTCATTCATTAATTGGATTAAGGATATACTAATAAATAATTAAATTCATCATTCTAAATAGCTAAATATTACTTTTTGCATACTAAATGCTAATTGTTTTGTGCATGTTGCAGTATGATGGCTACACCTCGTGCCCTCTGGTTACAAGCTACAACACAGTCATCTTGGCAGAATTTGATTACGACGGGCAGCCGCTGGAGACGTTCCCTGTGGACCAAAGTAAAGAGAGCAGGGTCATGTACCACATGAAAGCTGATGTCATGCCTCACTTGTATTGGCATGGACTTCTCAAGTGAGTACTGCTGATCTAGTACTGATCTCAACTTACGCCTTTGATTACAAGCCTGACATTTTTTCCTCTTCCTTTTTTTGTTTTTCTTCTTTAAGGGGAATTTGGGGAGGCCCAGGACCATACCGGACCATCATGCATTTGGGAATGAAATAGAACAAACCTTTAAAGGGAACAGAGTAAAAATTAATATCCAGAGATGCCTGCTTTAAAATATAGTTTGCTAGCTTTGTACAATTTCTAATTACAGTGCTATAAAATAGTTTTGGCTACAGCATCCATGTATAAAAAAAAAAACATTCTACTTGTGAGCTGTCCTTGCATAACTTTTTCGTATCATTCAGAAAGAAATGCATTTTTAAAGTGTGAAAATAAAGAACAGGTTCTTTATGAAGTCTGTATTATGACTCTTGAATATTTTCATAATTAGATAGACAGACAGAATCATTCCCCTATCCTGTAAATTTGACAGGATAAATTCTTCCGCCAGTATCTGCGCGCATGCGCGGTAGTGCACAGCATCATCCGGGTTCTTCGCAAGAATCCCTCTGAGAGGAGGCGGGAAATGGCGTCCCGAGCAGCTGTATCAGATCTATCTGTCGCTCAGTGACTCACTCTCGGCCAGAGAAGCGACCGACAGACACTCGCGCGGGCCGCTTCAGCCGCCGTGGCCAGATCCACAACCATCTCTGGATCGTGTCGTCGCGACCCCTGGCATGTAAGTGTTTAACCGAACATATTTTGATCACATACAGGCAAAAATAAATATTTAACCCTACGCCACGGTCGCAGTGCTTTGAAATCTCGCGTCTTCACGACTCGCCCCCTCCTTATGTGAGAATATGTTCTCCGTGCAGATAAAGACGAAGCAGTGCTAATGTTTTATACGGCATTTTATATTTACACTAATTTATAAATATAACGTCATAGGATCAACAGAAACGTATTTTTTCCCGTGCGTGTTTACAGTGTGAAAAAGGCTGATGCGCTGGAGCGCGAGCAACGAGACGCAGAGCGCGGGTGTCGCGAGACAGCCAACAAGTCATCTGTTAGCGTTAGTCGTTAAAACACCCTCGTGCTCAAACATTCCCATCAAAATAAAATGTGTTATTGAGACGGGGAAAAAATGACGTGGGTAGCTAGAAATCTGTAGTGTTATTTTACGGGCGACTGTTGTTGGCGATTTATTTATTTATTTTGCCTTTGATGTTAAAACCGATTGGCTGCTTGCTAACTTGTGCGCGACCATTTTTTGCTTAATAATAATGCAGCTTGGAGGCGCGAGCCGTGCTAACTGACAAAAAAATACTCAAGTAGCTAATATTTTTAGTGGTGTATTGTGTTGGCTCATAAATGTAATAAGTTTTACATCACGGAAATGTGCTAGAAATGACCGGCAGGCTAATGGCAAGCTACATTTGTTTAGATTCAACAAGCAGAGGAGACATGATTCACCCCCGCCCACTTCAGCTCATCTGAAGACTTCCACTAGTTTGTTTCCACGGCACATACCAATGGTTTTATGAACACACAAAATCATAAAAAAACGATACTTCTATTTCTACATTTATTTCGCATCAGTATGACTGTAGAATATAGGAGAACCTGTGTTTATGCACACACACCATTATGGTGTAAATTCTCACCTGCACACTCTGCTGTTTTTTTTAAAATCTGATTAAATATTTAAGATGCAGTGGTTTAATAGATCATCCTAAATATTTAAAATATAGAAAATATTTTTTATGAATCCTGGATGTATTAGAGCACTACATAATTTTTTTTAGGATATTCTAAAATATAATAATATAATCCTTTGCTTCAATGTCACTAGATTTTTTTATTAACTAGAAAGTGTTTTTACAAAAAGCATAAACTGGCGCTTTGGACTTTTTTTTTCAACTGAACCCCTTAGATGTATAATATTTACCCCCTGAGATTCTAAGTTAATCTATTTCAATAATTTAACAACACATTTGTACATTCACGGTTTTCTAATGGTCACATGATGTGGATGTAAATAGATAAAATATTTAATCTTTTTTTCTTCCTGATTTCATTTTTACTTTGTAGCTGGCCTTTAAAGTGGACTCAACATTTTAGTTAATATTATTATTATTATTCATTATATCATGTTTTAGCTTAAATTACAAAGATGAAGACAAATATATTAGCCTTCTGTTGTAAATTACAATTAACTGTAAAATAAAATTACTTGACAATAGGGGTGTGCCCAATGGTGTGACAAATTATATCTCTGTTTTCTGGGATTTTCTCGATAACGATTATAAGAGTTTTTATTGTGTTTGTACTTTGGCAGGTTTAGGACTGTCGTGGACAGCCGACTCCTAAAGTTTTTGATATTCTTCATTCTATGTGTGGTGGTCAGTTCACAACAACAAGAAATTATTCTTTTCAATATTTTTCAATAGATTTTTACCTAATATGGGCATTTTTACCTTTTATAAAGCCACTTTTTAAACCTAATTATATGCATGCATCATCTTTTGTGACGATTTCATAAATTTAATCCAATTCAATTATAAAAATAAGACGCATTAGGGCTGTTACCAATCAAATGAAATCAGTATCAACAAAATTCATCTTTACAATATTGAAAAATATTTTTGGCATTTTCTAAGTAAGTTAGCCTAATAGGATAGTAATAAATGAACACACATACAAAAATGTCTTTCGTCCTGTAGGCGTCCTGGAGAATATTTCTGTTCGTCCTAAACACATTTTCGATAGGACGGCGTTAGTCTCGAGCCCTGGTCTTGTGCTGGAATATTCAAATTCGCTAGGCTTAAAAACACTTGCAGAGGATAAACTTTCATGAAGATGCAGCACTGGTCTAATCTGGACAGTGATTGTTCCACCGCATGAAACCGTTTTATTCAAAGCAACGAAATAACATGACTGTCTGTAAAAAAAAAAAAAAAGTGCATAATGTTTATAAATCAAATATAACTTTGTAAATTGCATAAACAATCATGAATAAAACAGCATTGTATATTCATGCATAGTTTAATACAAAGAGCCGAAGCGCTGATCACACAGACTACTTTTTGCATATAAAAACATGCAGTGGAATGGATCCTGCACAACTTCTTGACTTTCGAGACATGTTTTTTTTTTTACTTTACATGGCTTTCTAAACATGCTGCTCTGTCTTGCAAGACACGAGTGCAATGGTCAAAGATGTCAGTCTAGCACTTTTCATAGAAAACAATGGAAAAGCAGCGCAGAAAATGCCTTCTGAGTGAACGACTCGGTCACGGTTTTGATGTAACCAAGATCTTCTCCGCACAAGTGGGTAGGCTAAGAAAAACATAAAAAGCCAAAACGACTCGCATCAGCACATCTTGTTCGCCACTGATAAGGCTGCCTGACGCACAAATAAAATTTGAATGTACCATTTTTTCATTCGAATGTGGATTTTATTTTAATTTGGAATTTAATTTGACACGTGGCTTAATTGAACTTTAAAATTCTAATTTCCTTTAAATATTAAGTAATTTGTATAATAAATAATTAAATTAATCAAATGCAAAATCATAATTGCACGGCAATATTTTCATATTGATAGGATAGTGGAGAAGAGTGATAGAATAACTGAGACGGATTCAATCATTGGACGCCTACATGAATATCTTTTTCAAGTTTCTATTCTGAAATCCCATACTCAAGAGCGTGAAGGTTTGCAACCAGGTGTCCCCAGTTTTAACCCATTAAAGTCTTCAATAGTTTGCGCTGACATAAATACCAATTGATTGGGGTGATGGTTTCCCCCTCTTTTTGTGGCACTCTCAAAGACAGGCAGTAGGGTGCTGTGGAGACCTTTCTTGTCAATGGCAGCAGGGAAGAGATCCGATTGTTTTCCTTGAGTTGCCATGACTGATTTCCGGAATGGAATTTCCATCAGCCTGAATATCTCGCGTTAAATGTTATTAATGTAGCTATATTGAAATTTATGCAAATATGCATGGTGCTGCTCTGCACCTTTTTCACAGTAGATGAACTGGTTTTGTCTTTTCCAGTCTTACATGTGACTTTTGGGACAATGAGGCTGAGAGTGCGTAAGGCATCTCAGCTGCGGAGCGCCACCCCGTCCGCCCGGACTGCCAAGACCAAGAGGAAGCTCTCCGAGGTGGAACGCACTTTGCCCTCCGAAGACGGCAAGATGCAGAAACGAGACACAGGCATTTTCTCCACCATCAAACGGTTCATCAGAGGCAATGCTGTCAAGGTTAGGATTTGAAAGGGGTTTTCGAGATGATTCTGTGGAGTTCACGACACAAGTGCGGTTTGATTTGAGCTGTTTTTCTTTCTTTTTTTAAACAGGGAAACAATAACAATCACACTATGTTCTACAATAAGTGTCAGAAACTAAACCTCCCCATCCTCATTCGTAGATGTTATAAGTACAAGTCATTCATATTGTATTCCAAGAAACTAAATGAGTATGTGACTGACTGCATAAATATATGAATATATACACATATGAGAAAAATTAAAATAAACAAACATTAATTAATAAATGACTTGATAATGCATACTAATAATATATGTATACGTATATACCCGTATATTTAAACAAAACTATATACCTACATAATTATTCATCTATGTGCATTACATACATTTACACATCCCATATACCCATACAAACACATTTATACTTGTATACCGGCATGGCCACACATACTTGTATACTCATACTATATGCATACATACTAGTAACAGCCACATACCACAGTGTTCATACCCGTCAATGAAAAATGAGTTAACTAAGTGGGTAAAAAGAATATATGAATAAAAGAATATATGAATGGAAGAAAATTGCAAATGACACTTAACTTCTATCTCTAAGGATAATACTTGTTTCCAGTCAATTTAACCCTAACAAGAACTAAAACAAAAGGCGGAAACCATCTTTATTAACTTGTTTGTCGGAAGTACTTCAGTTCCCTGTTAAGATAACAGGCAGTATCTAAGCCTAATCGAAGCACAGAGCGCACGCCTTTCCTTGACCACTAAGCCCTTAAGTTATAAATCAAGATTAAGTAAGGATTTTATTGGGTTCCACAAATGTTTGAGCTGTATTTCTGAATGTCAGGTGGAGCAGTGCCCTCCTGCTAAGAGAAGCCGTGTAGACTGCGATTCGGACAGTAATCTGATCACATCCACTCCGACCGGTGGGAACCTGCCCAGCAGAGCAAACCCCAGAGCCCGCAGGAAAGGCCCTGTCAATGGAGGTAGGAGTGCTGACACTCATAGATAAACAGGCTGCTCTTCTTTTAAGAGTTCTGGATGTAAATGACCTTTGTTGTGAACGGTTTTGCAGGCTGTCAGCGATCTATTGGTGTTGAATGTTTCTCATTTTCTTCTGCTCAGATACTATGACAGGTCAGAGTATACCAGTGAAGCCCAACGGGAAGCTGGAGGAGCAGGCAGAGACCCCGAGCAGTCCTCCCCGCACCACCCTCCTGGGAACCATCTTCTCTCCCGTTTTTAGCTTCTTCTCACCCGCCAACAAAAACGGTAAGGGCCTGTGATCGCACTTGTCAGCTGATTAAATGTATGTGCCTAAGTGACATGAAGTTAGTCCCCTTTTCAGTCCTTTTGATATACAAAAATGTGTGAGAATAAAAACGAAGCATGAAATCATGAAACATAACATCAATATTGACCATATTTATTTTATTTATACATATTCCTGGGGCCAGATTGATGAAATATTTAGAATAAAATTCTTCTTAACATTATATTTTTTGTCTTAAGAATTATTTTTTTTACTTAAGAATAAATTTAACAATCCTTAAAAATGTCTTACTTTTTCTTAAGAATGTTCTAAAAGCATTAAACTGAATTCCTGAAATAAATTCTTCAAAAAAATATCAGTGTTGGGATAACTTCCAATTTGAAGTCCATCTTGTGACAGGCTCTTTAAAATACACACAGTATTAAAAAGAATCCACTATTTAGCAGAAAGCTCGGGCAGAGGACAAAACTGCAGTAAATAACGCTTCTAATAAACAACATTATTGTGCATTGCTGTTGATGCTTTTATAGTATAGTTATCATTATCATTCTTGGTTTGAACTGGCCTTTTTTGTGTACAATTCAACATCACACAATACTCAAAAGGTTCTAAGAACTGTAAGGAACGGTTATAGTTGTATTTCATTATATTGGGTCTACGACTCTAAAAAGGACAGAATGCTCAGGCATAGCTATTTTTTCTCATCATAGTCGCGATGTTGCCCGTCACAGTTCGGTACAGCCATCAGACCTGGTTTACTGTTTAACTCATCTCTTAATGAGTTTTCAGCTGGTCAAAATACCATCACATGAAGGCTACGCACATACAACGAGTGCATTTATCCAAGTACTCAGCATTGTTTTGGATGTTTGGTAAATTCTGTTGCAAAATATATTCAATAAAAGCCAATCAATCAGGTTTGTGAACACATCCCTATGCCTTCAGGTTCCTTGTTAAAATGGCAATTTGAACCATAGGTGGACACAGGACTATATTTGTTTTGGTCTGGACCAAGTGAACCGAAACTACAAGTGTGAACACACCCATAATGTAGAACTAAAACTAAGAACTAAAATTCAAAGTGCATCTTTTTTGTCTTGGGAGTTTTTTCTGATTTCATCACACTGGTTAAACTGAGCCGTCCTCATCCTCCAGCTACAACGGGCTCTGATTCCCCGGGTCAGGCGGTGGAAGCTGAGGAGATCGTGAAGCAGCTCGAAATGGAGCAGCTCGAGGAAACCCCGACCAGCACTACCACCGACGGCCGAGACCTGACCTTTGACCCTGCACTAAACCCTCGACCGCTGCCTCTCGTAGACACGCCGGTGGAGGAAGGAGAGATTGTCACAGAGGCTGATATGCCTCCGCTAACTGGTGAGTGTCTGGCATGTTCTCCAGCTGTATCGCTTCCTGAAGATGACCATCCTCACGTTCTCTCTCGGTTAGCCGTAGGATGCAACAGCAATTACCCGGATGTCCCGCCGTCACCTCCTCCAGAGGGGACTTATGAAGAGGACTGGGAAGTTTTTGACCCGTGAGTCTAATTTCAACATGCTCTAAATCTGAATAACTTCAATATAGACACATGCTTGTGTGCTAACTTGTCTCTATTTTACAGTTATTTCTTTATCAAGCACGTGCCACCCTTGACTGAAGAGCAGCTCACCCGTAAACCTGCGCTCCCGCTGAAAACCAGGAGCACGCCCGAGTTCTCCCTCGTCCTGGATCTGGTACGTTGGCATTCAACTCTGATCTTAGTTGTTTGATGCAAGCTCTTTTTGATGCAAGGATTAAGCCGTCACCATGGTTTTATTCCAGGATGAGACGTTGGTCCACTGCAGCCTCAATGAATTGGAGGATGCAGCTTTGACCTTCCCTGTGCTTTTCCAAGACGTCATTTACCAGGTACAGAACAAGCCTCTCAAACAATCAATACTTCACATTTTTCACAAGCTGTACTGCTTTGCACGTAGCTCCGTTAGAGTCGTTTGCTTTCTTATTCCTAAAGGTGTACGTCCGGTTACGGCCATTCTTTAGAGAATTCCTGGAACGCATGTCTCAGATTTATGAGGTAAGTGAGGTGTTTTTGTTATTTTGTTTTCATGTTGACATGATTTATTTATGCAATCTTTAAATAAACATTTTGTTTAATTGAGGTTGTTGTGAAGCTCATGTGCAAATCCCAGCAATCAGCACATACAAATGTGTGTCCCATTCATTTATTAAAGAAATAAAGGCTAAAATCCAATGTTTAATGATAACTATTAAATATGTGAATAATTATTAGCTAACAAAAAATAACAGTACATGAAAAGTACCTAATATTTGATATACAGTATATGCACAAAAATCTGCTGAATTGGTTTGATTTATTCTGGAAACTGTATTTTATTTATATTAGGGATGTCACTCTTTTAAAAAAAAATCCTCTAGCAATTTAAACGTGTCGATTAAATACCAGAAGTGGTGCATTCCACGGAAGAGAATCCATGAACCGCATTATCAGACCGTTTTCAATGGCTGCACGATATATTAAAACTATTTAAAAATCATAATTTTGCATAGTGTCTTTCACTTTTGATTGATTTCGTAACTGTTTCCCTAAATGCCGAAATTAAAATTTTCAGAAAACAAAAGTAGTTTATTTAATAACATGTGTAACATTAAACCGACATGTTTAACTGTTTATCCACGTTGTGTGCACGAAATAGACATTTGAAAAATAAAACGTGCCATCGGAGAAGCACTAATGAAACGTGACTGTTTCGGGCAATGATTTCGGCCCTTCAAAATCATTTAGGACCAAAAAAATTGGTCGCCGAAAATTGTACGTTCCTAGTCGTTGGTCTTCTCAGGCTTTTTTTTTTTTTTTTTTTTGAACCCCAATGAATATCCTGTCAATGATGTAACTTTGACATAATGACATAACCTTGAATTATCTGCAGATTATACTCTTCACTGCTTCCAAGAAGGTATATGCTGACAAGCTGCTGAACATCCTGGATCCTAAAAAACAGTTGGTTAGGTCAGTTGCTTAACATTGTTTTTGTGTCTTGTCTCAAGCAGGTGCTCTTTCAAATTAAATATACAAAGTGAAGTTTAAATTCATTAAATTGCAGCTGCATTAATAGTGTGTGATGGGAACAAATGTGTCTGAATTCTCAAGTTGAATGATGTTGAAAGTGAGTATTAAGGTCTTTTCCCCTCGTATCCCAGGCACAGATTGTTTCGCGAGCACTGCGTATGCGTCCAAGGCAACTACATCAAAGATCTTAACATCCTCGGGAGGGATCTCTCCAAGACGGTGATCATAGACAACTCTCCTCAGGCTTTTGCCTACCAGGTTCGTGAAGCCGCATGGGTTTCACCTTCATTGATGTGGATGTGGTCTGAGTTATTAGTATGTAAAGCTCAGGATGTGCTTCTCTCATTGCAGCTTTCTAATGGGATCCCCATTGAGAGTTGGTTTGTGGACAAGAATGACAATGAGCTCCTAAAGCTGGTGCCGTTTTTGGAGAAGCTGGTGGAACTGGTATGTGCGTCTTGTCTTTTGTGTGCTACTTTTTATTGATGAAGGTATAGTAGGGTTAATTAGATAATTAAGTACTTTCTCCTATCTTAGTTTAATGAGTACAGACATAAATGTAAGAGTTTTGTTTTATATAAATATTACGTGTACATTTTTCTATTAATTATAAATTTTCTTTTAAATAAGAGTTCTTTGCAATTTAATTAAGAATAATGGTATAATGATAATAAAATTGTTGTAGTTATTATTTGAAGTCAAATTACACACTTTCATAATACTATGTGTTTTTTTTTAGATAATACCAGGACTTTTTTATTTTGCTTTTTTAAAAATTGCTATGCCTATTTACAAAACTATTGCTATAATATAAAATCTGTAAATACCCTCATGATGTGATGGGTTTTAATTATTGTTGTTTTCAATAAAAGTAAATGTATATTTTTAATAGATTTTTATTGTAAGTAATAATGATTTATTATTAATATTTTAACTATGCCCTTTTCGTAAAACAGTCTTTTAGATAATTGGATAATACCAGGGCTTTTTTCACAAACTTTTATTTTATTTGACTTTTATTATTAACACTAAACTTTTTCTAAGCTGATTTACAGAATAATTGCTATAAAAATGTAATACCAAACATTATAATTTTTTAGTGTTAAGACTATACCTTCATGATATGATGGGTTTTAATAATTGTTTTAATTATTTAAAAAAAATGCATATAAATTTATATTTTAACAAGTTTTATTTACAATTTAATTTAGTAGTAATTATAATAATTGTTAATCATTTTAATTCCTCAAACTATGCACATTCATAATCCCTCTTTTTGATAGTGCCAGGATTTTTTCACAAACTTTATTTTATTTGACTTTTTATTATTAACAGTCAACTTTTCTGTTTACTAAAGCATTTTTACAAAAGCATACAAAACACTGAGAAACTGACCGTCGTCTGTAATACCACGATTATCCATGATCTGCGTCAGATTAATTTCTGTATGTTTTGGGTTCAGGTGTCACGCACTTAAGTTCAAAATAGTTGCTACACACGTGAGCATTTGAAAGCAGGCGTCTATCAGTGGATATATTCGAGATCAGCTGATAAGACGCCTGCTTTCAAACGCTCCCGTGTGTATCTGTGTAAGCTCGGTGAATTTATAACATGTTTTGTAGCCAGTCACAGACATGTATGTTGAGCGCGTGCACACTCCAGGGGACAACAGAGATGAAGGAACGGCTGGTCGTAATGTGCCTGCCTTTATAATGTCTTCAAGTCCCCTCGACACTGCATCCATTTATTTACATCCGCTTCCTCTTGAGATCGCGTGAGATGCTAAATCTGGCATGATAATCTTAGTTGTGTGTGATGCGCCACGATTTTCGAATCTTGTAGTGTGTGCAGGTTTAAGATTTAAAGGAAGAAACTCCTGAGCCCATCTTAAGGTGTCGTGTACAACTGTGTTTTTGTTGACTTTGTATTTTTTGTGTTTTTATTCCAGAATGAGGACGTTCGGCCGTACATAAGAGAGAGATTTCGCCTGCATGACCTTCTACCCCCAGACTGAATGCCCAAGAAAACGAACATTTCTTGCCAACCAGACTGTTTTTAAGCAGTGGGGGATTTACACTGCGGGGGAAGGAGAATTTGCCACAAACTCTTTGCCATAAGGATTTCAACTACAGACTTGCCTACATGGGCGTTCTTTTATGTGGGGTGGGAGGAAGGGAGGGGGGGCTCTGGACTAATGTTTTAAGACAAATGACTTGATGTATGCATATGTTTTCTATACACGCACTCATTTAGGGACGAGAAGATGATTTCTGATTGGTCGTCCTGCTCTGCTCTGGAGTGGAGTCTGTGCCTGATTCGGACTTTAACGTAAAGCGCTGTGTAGAAGTGGACTTGCGTCACTCATTTCGGTGCTCTACGGGACCCTCTGCCCTGCCAGGCCACTGGCTTACTTCAACGAGAATGAACGGTTGAATATAAATATATAGAACATGAATATATACATTCAACTATGTGTGTATATGTGTATATATAACATTTGTACATATATATTTTTTCCTGTCAAGTTTGTAAAACGCAACTTGCCCTTTGGTTTTAATTCATTATGCATTCCTTTTTAGTTCAAGGTGTTTTTTCATAGACGAGCTGGCTTTTTATTCAGTTTTTTTACTCTAGATTTGGTGTGTATTTAATGGCCTATCCGTTTCGCTCTAGCTTTCTGGTGAAGTGTAATCAAAATCCGGTGACATCCCGCGTGGAGCATATGGAAACGCATCATTGCTCATTTGTAAATCTCGACTCGATTCTCTGTCTTGTGGTTTCCAGTTACTGACTGCTTACTACCATTTATTCACGTCAGTCCTAATTTGAGGAATTTAACCTTTTTTTTTGTTCTTTGTTTTTATATACAAGTATAGATGAAATGTAAAATACTGTGTGTGCTTTAAATTGCTTTTCTGTGGAAAAAAAAAATAATGCTTTGTCTCTTTAAGAAATGTCCGTTAATTGTAGCACCAGCACATGAATTAGCTTAAATCACTGCATATCTGCAATATTCCCTGGGGTTTTTTCTCCTGCAATCCTGCTTTGTTTTAGGAATCATCATGTACAGCTCTACCTACCTCTGAAGGGTAGACCTTCCGTTTCATTCAGTGTTACCCCCACCCCAAAAAAAATGGTTTTTATTTCCAAGGACATTAATACATGATTTTTATGTACCAGTATAATTCGAATTGGTTTTTCTTTGTTGTTTGGATGAAAGTTTCACATGTGGCCTTGATTATTGTTTTTTTACTAAACTTATCATCATAGTTATAGCTAGGGATGCACCGATATGAAAATTTTGGCCGATGCGATAATTCTTTATATTTCAAAGCCGATAACTGATTTGTTGGCCGAGAAACCTAAATCTAAATTGATGATATTCTTGAGAGCCATCTGAAGTGTCTCAGATGAAGGAAATCATAAAAACGTCTTATAAGTTTTAAGATATTGGCAAAAAAAAGAAAAATATCTAGTCCCTATCGATTACATAAAAAATAGCGATATGGTGTCCGATATATTGTGCATCCCTAGTTACAGCTCATGCTTTTTACTGTTCAGGAGGAAATAAGACGTGAACTGAGAAATTTGAAGTTTAAAAGCAAGTTTTTTAATAGAATTGGTAATAATTTTAGCCTACAAACTCTGGCAGCTCTTGTCAATTTAGATTAATATTTTCACATAAAATGGCAGCTTCTGTTTTGGGAGTATTAACTTACTGCCAATGGATCATTATGGATAATGGATCAGATATCTAGATTTTTTTTTGTGATTCCAATGGATGAAATGAGTCTTTTGATGGAATGGTTGTGTGTTTGGTTGCAAATGTTTGTGAATGAAAAGGCCTTTGTTAAAGATAGATGTGAATGCAATGAATGTATTTCAGTGCAGCTTTTGCAGCACACATGGAGCAACAAGAAAAAAAAATTCTTTAAATCTTTTCAGATTATGTATAATATCATATGTATGTGTTTTTCCTGGAATGGTATTTTTTTATATAGTGTCAGTGAAACTGAATCCCTTATTGGGTCCTGGACTTTGGTTTAATGTAGCTGACTATTAAAAACAACATCAGCGGTTAGTCACTGAAAACAGCATGCTGAAAAGTTCAAGACTGAAACATTAAATTTGCTGTTTTTGCACATTAGAAGGTTTCATTTGTACTGTTAACTGTTACTGTCGTTTTAAGATTTATTTAAAAGAAATTGCAAGGTAAAGTTCTTTGAGATATAGTCTAGATATAACTAGATAAAGGTGAATACGTTTAGTTATTGTAATAACTCAAAAACCACACACTTTCTTAATATGTATTTGATTGGAAGTAAAAATCATAATCTAAATAGGAGTTATGGGGAACACCCTTCATCCCAATATCAAAAGTTAAAAAAACAAAACAATTTAAAGTTATAAAATCAAAATAAGTATAATCGTTTTATTAAATAAATACTTAATTATTTTATTTTATTGTATATATACATATATATAAACAAATCAAATCAGAATTATTTATTTCATAAATTACATTTTATAATTTTGCGCCTAAAATGCATATGTTGCCTATTTAAATCTTAAATCATAATAAAGCATTTTCCACCATGTGGAATGTTAAAATAATTACTAAAGTCTATTTACATACATAAAAAACATTTTTATAGTTATTTGCAATCTCTCTTCACCTTGTTATATTACGTTATTTTCACCTACATTTTAGCCTACGTCATGCACTGAATATTGTTTTACATTGCACAATAACTTTTGAGTTATAAGACGCATCTTTAATTTGATATTTTGTGAAAAATAGTGCTGTCAAATCAATTCATGTATAAATGTTTGTACATGTATATTATATTTAACAAAAACTTTTATATATACATTTATTATTGCATTATGCACATTTATATTATATAAACTAAAACTTGCTTAATCGATTAATATAAAAATATTGGAAAAATGTCAAGAATCCTCTCAAATCATGTATTATATATTTATGATACAATCATCAACAGCTACTTATAATAACTAGCCACTAGTAACCATGGAGTGTTTTGACGGGAACTCTGTGTTGGTTACCGTTGAAGGTCTGCGCAGTGCGGTCCTCCAGTCCAGCGGGCGGCGTCACATTCCCTCTCGCGCTCAACATGACCCGTGAGTGTTCAGTGTAAAAGAAGAGGAGGCCTGTTTGATTTCAACGATTTCTCGCCCTCTGGTTGCGAAGTTCTTGTCCGCTGAAAGTCGCTCGTTTGACCGCGGGCTCATGTCGAAGGACGGCCGGCACGATGGTCGCCGGCGCGGCGCGGCTCAGCAGCACCGGTTCGGGATGAGAGCTACTCAGAGCGGGGACGGCAGAGACAGGTCGGCCAGTAACAGCTCTGGATCATCTCATGGAGGAGGGAAAGGCAGGAATACGCCCATCAACATCGCCCTGAAGGTAACAAACAACGAACGGCTGGCTAAAAACACACTGACTTGCTGCCTACATAGACAACATAAGTGCATTATGGACGCGGTGAACGCGCATGTAAAGCACAAACTGCTGTCTGGGTAGGCAGCTGTCAGTTACTATGGTAACAATACTTTCCCATCCAAATAGCATAGTTGCTACAATACAAAACTGTAGTCCAATTTTGATGACTGCTGTCATTCAAGTCATATATTTACTTGTTTTATAGGATTAAAGAACTGTACGGTATTTTAGTAAAATATGTTGTCTGGCTAGGGGGTAGCCAGCAGTAATGAACTTAAGGTTGTGATTGTGCGAGCTACCTTACTCCTGTGGCTTGTGATATGTGATTGTGTAGTTATTCTCTTGACTTGGCTGTTTTCAGACCCATTATGGATTTTAAAATCACTGTTTCCCAGACACACAACACAAACGCCACCGTAATAGTCACACAACGCTACATAACATTGACATAAAAGTACTTAACATGATCATGACAATAATGACTAACGTTAGGCTACATGACAGTAGTACAATGCAACACAACATTTACATGACATAACAGTATACAGTAACATTTATATGATATGACATTAACAGTAGCATTACATTATATTAGAATTACAATAACATGTTTACATAACCGTAATACAATGCAACATACCATTTATATGACATGACATAATAGTAGCACAACTTAACATTATATTAACATGACAATAGCATGACCACATAGCAGGAATACAATACAATGCAACACAACATTTACATGACAACATAACTAATGCAACATACCATTTACATGACATAAGGTATCATTAACAACGCAACATGACAGTATATAACATTAAAATGACAGCAGAACAGTGCATACCAGTAATATAATGCAATGTAACATTAACATAAATGCATAACATTAACTACAATATCATGACGACATAACGGTTCATAACAGTAATACAACGCAACATAGCATTTACATAACAGTAACACCACACAACATAGCAGTACATAACAATAGTATAACAATAGATAACAGTAACATAATATAACATTAACATAACAGAGCATAACATTATAACAATAACATGACAACATAACAGTAATACAACTCAACATAACATGTCATAACACATAGGCTAACCATAAAGTATCGCAAAATAACATATCCATAGCATTAACATAACAGTGCATAACATTATTAAAATAACATAACAGTAATACAATGCAACATTATATTTGCATAACAACAGTAAAACCATGCAACATAACAGTATCACATCATCCTAACAAGTGACAACATAACATTACATACAGTAGTACAATGAACATAACATTAGCATATTAGAAAAAGAGTACGTGATGAGGTAATGCAACATAACATATGTTAGGTATAGGGTAGATGACTGGTTCTGCAACATCCAGAAGGTTTTTTTTCTTTTCTTTTTTGCCATAATGACCGACTGACTGATTTCAATTGCATGGCTACTTTACAAATAAATAACACAAAGACATGAAAAATTGCTTTGAGTTTAAATGGTTTCCCTGTGTGAAAACAAAGAGAGCACAGAGGCTCCAGGAACACCCTTCAGGTTGAAGACCTGATCTACCTGTCTGTGTTTATTTTGTAATATATGACCACCTGATTGTATTTTATTTTGCTTATTATAAAGTTGCATATGAACATAAGACAGAACTTGAGCTCAGGCAGCAGTTTGTTGAATTCGTGGATTTATAAATCTGTTTTTACAAAATTTAAATGTAGAGGGAAAGAGTTAAGATTAATATTTTCTGTGGAACCGGTTTGTCTGTTTTTGCTTATTTAGATTGAGATGGACTGCGTCAGAGTGATAGTAGCCATGAATTTGTGATTTGTCCTTTCACACATGTAGAGTACCCAATTAAGTAGCTATATAACTTTATAATTGAGTGTTCCAGGCCTGCAAAAGGTTTTTGTTAAGGTGTGCGTTACGTTTACGTTAAGATTATCTATTTTATCTCATCACCATGTTTTTTTCTTAACATAAAAGCATGTATATATTAAAGCATACATGTTTACAGAGTGTAACAGCATGCCCGTCTTGGCAAGTATCCTAGCAAACATAGTAGGTTACATCTTACGTGAACGTAAACCGTTGAGAGAGACAAGTCGTGTACCAGTATCAGTTTACTGGATCCGTGCATTGTCTTAAAGTGACAGCAGCCTAATATTCCTGCTCTCTGTGTTTTTAAAGCTAATCAAACAACAGAAGACAAGGAAATCACTCACTGCTCTTGACTGGATAGCTTTTGTAACTTTATGATTCATCTTTATTTAATTTATACAGTGAAGATTATATGCAATGTTGGTTTTTATTTGATTAGCCTACTTAATACAATTTTTGTAGCTGAAAACTACTGTTAGATACCTGAAAAGCACTCTTTATTTTATTTGTATCTTTGCTCTATTGTATTTATTTGTGCTTGTAGTTTTTTATTTGTGCTTGTAGTTGCTTGTAGTTTGATTATGTTTTTTTATTTTCTTCGTTTTTATTTGACAGTAGTCCTATTTTCACTGAACATAGCACTTACCGAACCGCACTGAAACGGTAACCCTTGGGCCGCGATAAAAACCGAAGCGCGGGTAATTTGAACCGCTACACCCCTAATAAATAAGAATGCAACATGTAGCATATGTTTAATGTTTGAGAGCAAACTACCTGATAAAGCAACTGTGTTCTTCATATTACTCATTTAATTTCCAGGTCAAAGGCAGTTTATTTATTCAAAGCTTTAATGCATATATGATTTAAAAATTTGTAATAAAAATCTTAAAAACAAAAAGGAATGTACACAATACATGCATACCTACATACCTGTCTAAACATACATATTTAAATCATTAATAACACTTTATTTTACAGTGTCCTTGTTACATGTACTTACCATAGTAATACTAGTAAATTATGCATAATTACATGCAACTATCCCTCAACCAAATCCTAACCCTATAGTACATAATTGCTTACTATTACCTAAATATATAATTAATTACACTGTAACAATGACACTTTAAAATAGTATAACCAAATCATTTATTTAATTATAGGAAATGTGAGTATTACCGTACATACCGACCTAAATCTTCATTATGGTTTTTCAAACCGCCGCCATCCTCGCGGCTGTGTCTGTTCCACATCTCGGTGGTACATCTCTATTTACATCTATAACCCACGGTGCGAGTTACGCACCGCCAAGCTCCAATCGGACGTTGAGTCTGCGGTGTCTAATGCACATGTGCTGACACACACACACACACACACACACACACAGCCCTGCCGCCTCCAGCACATGCTGGACGAGTGGGCGGCCTTCCATGTGCACATGACTGCACAGAGAGAGAGGAGCTCTCCAAGCTGTGGAGAGTGAACACACCACAACTAAAACAGCAACACAGTAGAGTCGCTGTGCAGTCGAGACGTTGCAGGTTCAAAGAAAGACTGTCCCGATCGCCAGAAGAAGGAGTCTGTCCTGCTGATTGACAGAGGCATCTACCCGTGTCCACCGGAGCCATGCTCAACCACGCTATTTTTGGTCCAGATGTCAAATGACGATGTCAGGCCGTTTGTGCAGCAAAGATCCTGGTTAAGGGGGGGTGAACAGGTTGCCATGAGCAAATTCGGTAGCATGTCAGGGCCGGGAATGGAACAGGAACCTGCTTACAGACTCTGCTTCTACTCTGTACGTATTTTCTGTCCTTTTTCCCATTGTTCTTTCTGTGTGCCTCGAACACGCTTCTGAATTTAGAAGCACTTGAAACCCTATCCTTGCTGGGGCTTGCAGCTCTCAGTGTGCTGTTATTTGTCCTGAAAGCACTTCTTTGCTGGACGTCCTTGTTTTGCAGTTCTGAGGTCCTCGGTTAGATCTGACCCTAATAACCTTGGGTGTCAAGGGGCCTTCTGGTGATTAGGTGATTCGTCTCAAGCATGCATGAAGCAAAGACCTGAGATCAGATACCCTCTTCTCACTTTTACCTTGGTTATTTTGTACCAACAAATGCCAAATCGGATACCCCCCCCCCCCCCCCCCCCCCCCTTCTCCGAGATGCATGACCAATGTAAACTTGGGCCTTCTGTTGCCAGTCAGCTAGGAAACCCAGTGTAAATATTTACAATACAAACACCCTGCTGACAGGCAGCAAGTTAACTTAATTTACTTAAAAATGCTATATTTTTTTGTCAGTTTCATCTTCGTTCATCCTTATTTTGAGACCTCTAGAGAGTAAAGCTGTGTGATGAAGGCTGTTGTCATTGGTTAAGTAGGTCAGTTGTGTATTTTAACCCTGAGGTCATGAGATGGTAGCAGGGGAGGACCGTATGCTGTTTATGCATGTGCAAAAACCAGTGAGCCTTATGAAATATTCCCCTCTGTGATGGAGTATGACTGGCATATGGACAACGAACAAATCAATAATTGGCTATATGCAAATTGTTTGTTTTTTAGTCGTATTAAAATAATGTATCAATCCTGTGTTGCTCACTATCCAGAGTAGCTAAATTTAATGTTTTGGAGGGAGTGATAAGATTTTGAGATACTAAGGGGCTGTTTACACGACACCGTTTTCAACTAAAAATGTATAACTTTTTATGCGTTTTGGCCCTTTTATTAAACGTCGTTTTGGGTGCCTGAAAAGGCAAACTTTTGAAAACGGGTTTCAAAATTAAAGTTTTTGAAAACAGTCTCCATGTAAACAACAAAAACGTAAATCTCTGACGTCATGCATATGCGTTTTACGTGTTCAGTCTATAGTGTTTCATTGCCATCTAATGGCCTGGCAGCAGAATACAGCGTTTCTAGTCGTTTTCGCGGATCCGTGTGAATGGGGATCGTTTTGATCGTTCTGTTATTGATTCTTAATTCTCAAGAATCAATCTTTTGGTCAATGAATGTTGTTTTCAGTTGATGAATGAGCAAAACCTTGTGTCCATCCAATAAATGACAATACGCTTTGTAGGGATGCACCGATATGAACATTTTGGCTGATACCGATAACCGATGATTCTTTATATTTGAAGGCCGATATATTGGTCGATAAACCTAAATTTTTGAGAGTCTGATTACAAAAGTCTCTCACCATTATAAGCCACGTCCCAAGCACTTCAACATAAATCAAACATGTATAGTACAGTAGCCTATTTGAACCGGTATATGTTTTACACTCCTATGGCAAACTTACTTTATTAAAACAAAATTAATTAAATTCCGTTGCCTTACACATAAATAAAATGATGCCTAAATAATGCAAACAAGTCATTGGACAACATAACTTGCGTATAAAGAATCAAAATGCATATGCCATGGATAAATCAAATGGACCATAGCTATGCATGGACCATAATTAAATGATTTAAATTAAACCTTATTGTTGATTTTAAATAAAAAGTAAAAAATTAAAGTGCTAGTTATTATTAATAATGCATTGTTTTTGAAAAAGAAACATCTGAAATTAATATTATTTCAACTGAAGAGCTGAATGAAAACCGGGAAACTGAAAAAGTATTTTTTCCTCAGAATTGTACTTTATAACTCGCAATTGCGAGTTTATATCTCAATTCTGAGAAAAGTAGTCAGTTACGATATTTAAACTCGTAATTGAGAGAAAAAGTTTATATCTGTAATTAGAGATTATTCTTTAGTTGCATATGTCTGTGATTTACTCGGCGTATAGAAAATCAAGCTTTTAATATTGTTTTTGTGTATGTGGTAGAGCTGCACGATTATGACAAAAATCATAATTGCCGATTATTCCCTTGAAATTGTAATTGCGATTATTAATTACGATTATCACAATTTACATTTAATATATATAGGCGTATTATAATACACGTTTACACAAAAATTGTTAACACACACAAGTACTGGTCCCCTTTACTTAACATTCACATAAATTGTAAGAATGACTCATAGTAAAGACTAGAAAAACATTAGGACTATGCTAAAGCAATTAAATAGCAGTCCCAAACTAGTTTTTGTAAATACAATGTTGATATGAGCCACCACAGTCATTTAATAATATAAAAAATAACACAAAGTGAAAATAAAGTGGCATTTTTGGGTTATGGAAACGACAGTTACCATGGTAAATACACAATACTAACAAGAACTGTTAATGAAACAGCTCCTGGTGAATAGAATGAAAATCATACCTGCATGCAAATCCTTCTCAGCTAACACGTGATTTATTGGTATTTTACTTTTATTTCGTGACTTAATAATTGCGCGTGCAATTGAAGAGTGCGTATAACGGCTGACAGGACAGTAAAGTCCGCTTTTCTGAAGTGAAAGACTTTTTATTTAAGCGTATACTTGAGTCACTGCCTGGTATGTCATATTGTGCTGGGTTTTCTGAAGTGAAAGACTTTTTATTTAAGCGTATACTTGCGTCACTGCCTGGTATGTCATATTGTGCTGGGTTTTCTGAAGTGAAAGACTTTTTATTTAAGCGTATACTTGCGTCACTGCCTGGTATGTCATATTGTGCTGGGTTTTCTGAAGTGAAAGACTTTTTATTTAAGCGTATACTTGCGTCACTGCCTGGTATGTCATATTGTGCTGGGTTTTCTGAAGTGAAAGACTTTTTATTTAAGCGTATACTTGCGTCACTGCCTGGTATGTCATATTGTGCTGGGTTTTCTGAAGTGAAAGACTTTTTATTTAAGCGTATACTTGCGTCACTGCCTGGTATGTCATATTGTGCTGGGTTTTCTGAAGTGAAAGACTTTTTATTTAAGCGTATACTTGCGTCACTGCCTGGTATGTCATATTGTGCTGGGTTTTCTGAAGTAGTCGTGATTCGCCTCTCATAACATAATTATGCTCTAAACACACACAAGCAGAGTGGATTTTCTTTTGTATCGCGGCTTTGAACGATTACGTAATCGTGGCATCCGTAATCGTAATCGCAATTAGAAATTCGATTAATTGTGCAGCCCTACTATGTGGTGTTTTTCATATGCTTTAAGACAAACCATGTGTAAATTCACAAGTCAACACCATTGCTGAGTATATTCTCCTTAAAGGGGTCATATGATGATATTTCTTGTTTTCCTTTTTCTTTAGTGTGATGTAGCTGTTTGTGCATGTATAAGATCTGCAGAGTTACAAAGCTCAAAGTGTCAAACCTAAAGAGATATTCTTTATAAAGTTAAGGCTCACAGCCACGCCTTCCTAAAACTGTTCGTTCAAACTCGCCCCACAAATCTACGTCAGTGTGTGCGTATATACGCACATAAATATATACGCAAGGAAAGAAGGCGTAACTTTCATTCTCGCTGTATTGTTGCCGCCATGTTGTGGAGACGCTGTGTTTTTCATTGCGAAAGCCAAACTACTTTGTTTTCGACTGTGCTGCGTATTTTTCGGAGGAATGTTTCCAGAACCTGCGAGAGTACAGGTCCGGCTCTGCACAAAGGCTGATTCTAAAAAGTGAGCAATACATCTTTGCATGTACAGTCTGGCGCTTCTCACAGACACAGCGAGTAAGTATGTTTTCTTATTATAAGAATTTGCTACTGACTATTCAAACATGAGTTTTAAGCAGTATAGAGTAGCACTTGTCGTTTCTACGATCACAAATGCAGACATGGCTTTATGTTTACATAGTGTTCTCACACCCGTAGCGCGGCGCGACGCGTAAAAAGACAGTATAGGTCATTATAATCAGTAATTATGTCCCCAATGAAATAAAACCTTGTTAATCTGATACAATCTGGTCCAGTCGCGCTGGCAAAGTTGATTGATCAGATTCGGGGTGGCGTTGATAAGGTAATACCGACATTATCACCTGTCATTATTGCTTTGGGAGCTGATGTTCCAAATATGGTAAGGGGCGGGACATTTCCGTCACACACTTAAGGAATTTGGGCCAATCACAATGCAATGGATCGCTGGCCAATCAGAGCACACCGCGCTTTTCAGAACGATGAGCTTTGTAAAAGTCGAGGCGTTTCAGCAAGGCAGGGCATAGAGGAGCAACAATAATGTACAGTATCTGTATGTGTAAAAGAATTACTTGTTTTTTTTTTAACCTAAAACCGCGTAAACGCATTGCATTAAACCAAATACACCAAATTATGTTATTTTTATGTTCATTGTACGTTATGTACGTTATATACGTTTATGTACGTTATGTTCACACGTCATTTCACACCTTTAAAACTGCAGTGAACCAAAAACGCGGTTTTGAAATCGCTGGTGTTTCTGACGTCACAAACGACCTTGTAACCAATCAGGTCAACGTGTGATTGTCAAGGAGTGGATCTCTGAGCTGTTGTGAGTGAGTGGAGGCGGGGCTAATTTTGCATATGCATACAACCACTTATTCTAACTGAGTTAAGAGTGTAGAGTTACATTCAAGCTATTTTAAAGCATAAATAAAACCTTTTTTCAAGGCAAAATACTTTAAATATGTTATTTTGGTTATCAAAGATGAGTTTTAAGGGATACGATTATTGACTGCAGGGGGACTTTAACACACATTGTTTACGCCCTCTGGCTATACTTTAAAAACTGAGTATTTGTACATTTATGAAGTGGGCCCATTCACTTTTTGAATGTGGACAAGTAGGCAATGGCTTTCAAAGACTGAATACATTTCCAGTTGAAGATTTGTTCAATAGACACACCGCTGTTTGTCTTCCTAATGGTGCTGTTGACATGATGTTGAATAACCATTAATCTTGACATCACATGTGCTTATATGATTTGCCAGTGGTGATAATTTAAGGTGACAAGAAAGAAGGTGTGAATTATTGGTATTGATTACAATGATAAAATGTCCTTAACTTGGACAGAATAAGTTAATTCTTGCCAGTTGCAAAGAGCAGTATTTCTATTTGTGGGACAAGCATGAAAAGGGCAAGTTTCCCCCCTCGTAACACATGTTTTTCTCCTTGCTACAGGCCTCTTTTCAGCGGTCCAAAAGCCATGACAAGGTGAGGAAGATCGTGGCAGAGGAAGGCCGGGCTGCCCGAAACCTCATCGCATGGAGTGTCCCAGTGGAAAGCAAGGAGGAAGAAGGTTAGATCTGACAAAGTCATGCACACATATAATAATTAATGTTGGTATTTGCAATGCATTTTAATGGTAGATGGGGCCTAGATCCTGAAGTGTGCCTTAGATATGTAAGAATTTTTTTATGAGGAATAATGTTAGCAGATTTTAAACGCTACAAAAAGAAAGAAGTCACTTATGCTCACCAAGGCTTCATTTATTTTATTATAAATAGTATGTCATTTTGTGAAATATTTTCATATTTGATTATATTTTAAAATGTGATTTATTCCTGTGATTAATCAGAATTTTCAGCATCATTACTCCAGTCTTCAGTGTCACATGATCCTTCAGAAATCATTCTGATATGATGATTTGATACTGGTTATTAATGTTGGAAACAGTTGTGCTGCTTTATATTTTTTTGGAACCTGTGATATTTTTTTCAGGATTCATTGATGAATAACAAGTTAAAAAGAGCAGAGCATTTGTTCAAATATTTTCTAACAATACAAATATTTAATATAACTTATCGGTTTAACACATCATTGCTGAATAAAAGTTTTAATTTCTTTCAATAAAAGACAAAAAAAATTACTACCCCAAACTTTTGAACGGTCATCATGTATGTTGTTACAAAATATTTTCTATTTTAAATAAATGCTGTTCTTTAAAAAAAAAAAAAAAAAAATTTTATTCATCAAAGAATCCTGAAAAAACTATGACCGGTTCTAAAAAAAATATTAACCAGCACAACTGTTTCCAACAATAATTAATCAGCATATTAGAATGATTTCTGAAGGATCATGTGACACTAAAGACTGGAGTAATGGCTGATTAAAATTCAGATTTGCATCACAACAATAAATTATGCTTTAAGTATATTAAAATGGCAAACCACATTTTCAATTTTAAATTGAAATTTCGTTGTTTTTTTTCTTTTCTGTGTGAGATTAATATATAAAGCTGTATATATACAGGTGAAACTCGAAAAATTTGAATATCGTGCAAAAGTTATCATTTTGATGATTATGGCTTACAGCTTATGAAAACCCCAAATTCAAAATCTCAGAAAATTAGAAAATTTCATGAACTCAATAAAATAAAAAAAAAGGATTTTAAATACAGAAATGTCGGCCCTCTGAAAAGTATAATCATGCATATGTATATAGTTATAATTAAATATATTATTTTCACATTATAATTTGAATTAATGAAATACACTACTTTTACACGATATTCTAATTTTTCGAGTTTCACCTGTGTGTGTATACCGTATATATATTGCTACTTGTAGTCATAAACGGTCTCACATCCCACTCGGCTCCACACCCATCAGGCAACCGCTTAAAATGCTTCCAGCTTTGTAAAGAGCTTCCATTTGCAAAGCAAATGTAGGCGATGAACAAGTGCTCCAAATCTGTCATCCCCTCTTGTACCTGTAGTTACAGTACGCTCTTTGTCGCAGAGTTTGCGAGATCCTCCTGAGGGTGTATAAGCTGACCCAGATCCTCTGTTTCACTGTCAGCGCTGACAGGTCACCACAGGAGTCTTTTGTTCGCTCGGGACTGCAGTTTGTGCTCTGTCCGAGCAAATTCATCCGGCACTGTGACCGTTTCTGGATCAGGGGTTGTAACCATGAGTGAACTCTTAATAGTTTGAAGTTCTGATTGAGAATCAGTTTTGACCCTTTATATCCTGATAAAGAGGATTATATTGACTAAAGGAGGCTGATCCTAGATGATTACAGAAAGCTGATCTTGTTCTTATAGTGAACACACAATTCAGGCCCTGATCTCAGATCAAAGACACTTTATGAGAGGAAGCACTGGCTGAAAGATGAATAAAACAGAGGAATGTCCAGGTCATACGTCAACCCTAAATTAAAAGAAAAATACATGATAAATGCTTGAAGAAATTGGAGTCTATTTGTTGTCTTTTTTTGCGTTTCAACATTATTTTCATGACTATTAAACATTTTCATCCCATTTCTAATTAGCATTCTATATAAATTAATTTCTTTTTAAGTTTGTTTTTTAGTGTTCATTATTTTTTGTTATTAATAATTCTCATTATATTTATTAGTGTCAAAGTAATTTCTCTCTTTGGACATTCTCTCTGAGACAATTAAAAAAAGTATAAATTACACACATTTACGTACAACTACATACAAATGTTTTATTATACGGTGTAAATAATATTTTTTAAATATGTTTATTTAATTATCTATTTAATTGTAATATATTTTGTTATTCATAAAATAATAAGATAATCAAATGCGTAATGCATTAAATACAATTTAAATAATACATAAAATAATTAAATGTGATCAAATAAATTAATTTTATTTGACTTAATTGGTATTTATTTACAAGTTGTTGTAAATATAAACTGCGTATTGTTTATTGTTTTGCGCCAGTGCTATTCACAATTGCTATGTTCAGTTTTTTTTTTTAATAGCATGCATTATGTAATGACAAATATTTAAATTATTACTATGCTACATTGTAATAATATAACCATCTTGGGACCATCTTTTGTGTGTGTTTCTGACCATTATGTAGAGTTCACAGTGAGCGTTGTTTAATTTTAAAATCTGAAAGTTTAGATCTTGTGCGACTTGGTCTTTTGTTTCACTATTGCTTTGATGTCATCCATCTGAATGTGATATTTTGGACGTATAATGTAATGTGACATTTATCTGCACTGTATTCTTCTGTTCACATGCAGCTAAAGCAAAGATTCACGGTAACAGCAGCACAAGAGCTCAGCGAATCAACGCCGGGCTCCACAGGAACAAAAAGCAGGTGCGAATCATTTATTCCAAATTGTTTTTAGTTTGTAAATCTCTTCATTAAAACCTAAAGTAATTAAAAACACTAATGTGATACAGTACAGTTTATCTCATTGTACAATTTCTCTATTTGCATCCACGACAAATCTGTTAGTTAAGAAACCTGGATAAATGAAAAACAAAAAACCTGGAACATGCATACATCTTGGCTAGTTTATAAATAAGCAAACAGGTCTAAATAAGTTCCCTTTAAGGAAAAGGGATAACTGAACCTGGAAGCTTTGAAGTGGAAAGCTTAAATGAAAAGCTTTTGCTCATGGTAAACACTAGGTGGCGCCAGAGACCTTTTATTTCATCCTCTTGCTCATGGGGTTCTAATTTCCGTTCTTTCATGATTGGACCTCAGTGTTTATATGAGCAGCACACACTGATGCTGTTTGCCCTGTAGAGTTAAAGGGATAGTTCACCCAAAAATGAAAATTGTCTTCATTTATTCACCCTCATGTCGCAAAACCTGTAAGACTTTTGTTCATCTTCGGAACACAAATGAAGATCTTTTTAATTAAATCTGTGGAGATTTATGTCCCTCCATTGACAGCTACGCAACTGAAACTTTGACCCTTTTCAGAAAACTAATCCATATGAATTTAGCGGTTTCTGAAGAGACTCAATTGTTTTATATGACGAACAGGTTTAATTTAGGCTTTTATTCACATAAACATTGATCAACAAACATAAACTGAAGCTCAACAGTAACACGAGAATGAACCTCATTGGTTCTCACGCTCGAGCTTGCGTTTATCATATCTGATGTGTGTTGATGAATGTTTATTGATGAATAAAAGCCTAAATTCGTTCTGTTCATCATATAAAGCAATCAAAAATTTGGACTAAACTGCTTGATTCATATGGAATTAGTTTTACAATCTCTTTATGAACTTTTTGAAGTGGTAGTTGCGTAGCGGTCAATGGAGGGACAGAAATCTCTTAGATTTCATCAAAAAGATCTTCATTCAACGAAAGTTTTACGTGTTTGGAACAACAGAGTAATTAATGACAGAATTTACCCTTTAATAGCAAATGGGGTTCATTTGGTCGAATAAAGGTGTCTAGACCATTTCAAATCTTTTCTGCTCTTAACAGAACTTGGCGCTAGACTGCAAAAATGCTCCCGGATTGATCCTGGACAAAGGATCTGAGAAAAGCCCCACCAAGACTAGACAGCCACGGAAGGTGGACCTCAGAGCACGATACTGGGCTTTCCTGTTCGACAATCTGCGGAGGGCAGTGGACGAGATCTACGTCACCTGCGAATCCGACCAGAGCGTGGTGGAGTGCAGGGTAAGATGAGCAACACTCGTTACTTACGCAGAAAATATCATAGATTTATAATTATGTTTTTTAATTGGTATTGAAATATAATTCAAGTATAATTGTGTGTATTTTTGTATACGAGACATTTTTGTGCTTGTGGCTGCATCTGCACTCTCTGGCCACTAGAGGGAGTGGAGCATTGTGATAAACCTCTTCCTCTGCCTCCTCCTCCTCCTCGCATTCCTTTTGTTTTCTGGTTTGTGTCAGAGAGGGGTTTGGTGAGAGAATTATCACTGCACCTCTCCAGGGCCTTTCTGGAGGGAGTGGAGATGGATGACATGTGTAAACAAAGGGCCCCCCACCCCACTCCTTCCGTGTGTGTGTGTGTGTGTGTGTGCGCGGGGGCTTGGGGTACGAGGTCTAGGTAACGTCCCAAAACACTTTTTCCACCCCAGGTTCATTGTTTAGTTTTAGGAAAAGCAAAAGGCTGATTGCAAGACATGTACTACAGTCAGCCACTATGACCAATAACCTCTCAGCACGCAACCATCGCAATAACGATTCGTCACTTCAAGTTGATCAACAGTGTTTTTGTGTCCGGTCTGGTCTTGAGACCTGTGTCGGCAAACATGTGTTTGAACTGTTAGCTTTGGTTGGCAGAGCCCATGTCAGGGCACTTACTTTGTTTACCCTGGCAGGTATGGCGCTTGGCTGTGTTTGGGCCCATCGTCCACACTTTACACTGCTGGCTCTGATTTATCGATTGGCGTGTAATCTGGAATTATGCTGAGCTGGGTTCGGCCAACCGCTCGAAGCTAACCGGCCCCCTTTGTGGTTACCTTGTTGACAGCCGGCCTGCGCGAATGTGCATAAACACTCCGGCCGCGCATTGCCATGTCCGGCGGGCCTGTTCACACTCTCTGGCCCATGCTCTGCTCCAGATCTTTAGCTCACTGTCATGTGACAGTAGGGGATTGTCTGTAGGCCTACAGTAGGAAAAATTTCCTTGGAGCTGTTGAAATCCAGGACTTTTCACATACACATAACCGCTCTTTTATGAAGATATAAATCTGTGATTCAGCACTTCATTGACTTGTATGTATTTTACCAGCACACTCTTTGTGGTGCATAGGTGCATGAAATGATTTGGTCCTCATCAGAATCTCTCTTAATTTTACATTCAAAAATTACAATTTTGCCATTTTAAACTTCTAACCTGTAAGATGTATTATTCTGCAGAACAAAAGTACATATTTTTGTCCATACAAAGCCAATGGCGTCCAAAACTGTCTCTTTTATAAAAATGTAAAAATATATTTAAAGACGATATGAAAATGATTTAGCAGAATATTTAATGGAAAGTAACGAGAGCAACAATTGTTTTTATCCAGCGAAATTTTATTATTTGTTACATTAGGTTGTGACTTTTTTTTGTTAATGTTGTCCCTTCCCACATGACCTTGATGACATCAGCAGAACAGATTTTTTTTTCAGATTACTACATTTTTGATGAAAAAATTGTAAAATAAACGACTTGCTGCTTTTTAATTTAACATACTGATAAATCAGGCCTAATAAAAAGTGTTAAATTCATGTTGTGTTCAGTACAGCATTTGCCATAAATAATTTTAGCTTATTCATAAGTATCTTATCCAGTACAAAGCAAAAAGGTTTGTTTTCCAGTATTTAATTCCACCTGTGTTTCTGATTCTTTATCCTCTTGCCAGTGATGGTTGGTCTGACACCCTTGATTTGGTCCGGTGACTTGATTTATTTTCATATTCAAGTAACGCCCACATCTTTAACCCACAGCCCAGAGGACTAATTAGTTCTTATCAGGCCGCTCCCTCGTCCCAGGCCTGATTTATGTCATATCAGCCCATGGGCGAGACAACTCTAACTCTCATGCCCGCATTCACACAAGTGAAAGAGAGGTGTAATATTCCAGAATTTTATTTGTGGGGTTGAGGGGTCATTTCATTTTTTCATTTGATCGAATAACCCCGTAAGACATTTTTAAAGTCTTAAGTATTCTCCTGTCAAATTTCTTCAATAAGTGTAAACAGAACATTCCAAAATAAACTGAATTTCATGCTAAATGTGTAAGGATTTTTTATGGCACTCCAGCTGTTTCCTGTCCGCTTGTTCTTTCTCAGCTATTGCATTATGGGTCAGCATCGTCCTCTGCCATGCCCTGGTGTTGTTAACTACCCCTAATCAACAGGCCTGCTTCTGGACACATCTTTCACTGGGCCTGACTCCTCTATTAACTAAAAGCACTGTGGACTTCTCCTCGATCGCCACTCCCCCATTACCGCCCATTAATCTCACACACACGCCTGTTTCACAGCATCGCCTGCCGTCCCCCACTTACTCCAGAGCATCAGTCATACCTCAGCCCCTGATCCTGTTGTGTATGCACCTGAACCGTGTCTCAGTGTACAGGAGCTATAAGTATTCTCGACTACCTCACGATATGATGCACATTGCGATACATGTCAACACATTGTGATGCATTGCAACTGAATCCCAATTGAAACTGCACCAAACATGCGAGGAAGACACTATGTGTCTGCAAGAGAGAGGGAATCTGAAGGATCAGTTTCAAACTCTGCTGTGCACTCCACTTTTATCCAGTAAGGCTCATAAAAGCGGCATTGAACCCTCTGAGAAATGCTAATTTGTACATAGTTAGTCTGGCATAGCCAGACGTTCAGACTGACGGCAGAAGGTCTGAACTCCATAGCAGCTTTCATTGGCCAAGAACCGCCCAGAGGCCGTCTTACTGACATGTAAAGCAACCAATCACAGTTAGTCTTGTTCCACGTCTTGTTTAGGGGTGTGCAAATGTAACGTCAATGTCCCCACATTAACAGGCCGGTGTGGAAAACTCTTGGATACATTTGAAAGAGTCTATGCCACAAACTTTACATACTTCACATACTTTTAAAAATCCAGCATTCAGTTGATCCTGATAAGCGCTCCTTGTCACCGTTGGAAACACTATAGCATTCTTCCATGAGGGGGTTTGGCATAACGGCAACACGACACACGTCTCCCGGACATCCTGTAGAATTCAACCATTCAAATGACGACTTCGAAACTGTTTCCAGATAAGTGTGCCATATGCATGAGATGTTCAGCCAACGGTCCGTGGCATGATGTCTGAGGCTGAGACTAGGTTCTTGATGACGTTCTGCTATATTAATAGATTTATATGAAATGATACAAGCACATAAATCAAGGCTGGCATCAAGATTTTGGACAGATTTCAACATCCAAGCAGGTTTCCTGTAATTTTAAGAGCCTGTGGTAGGTCTAGGGTTGTAGACCTGTTCTAATCTGTGATGTGGCAAGGCTTTGCGACACTCTCTAGCGTCTTTGTTGGAGTCAAGGGATTCCCCAGAGTCCCCGCGGCGCTCCCAGATCAAATATCGGATGGACAATGAACATTTCGTCATTCGCTGCACACTCTTTGCCAGTAACTTGAAATGATTACAGCCTCAATCAGATTTGCCAGCCCCCTTTTGCAAGGCTAATTGGTAATTTCAGCTGCACCTCTTGTGGAAGACCACTGAGGCGGGAAAGAGCCGCAGCAATCTTTTTCTTTTTCTTTTTGTCCCCTCCTGGCATTTGTGAATGGAGTGTTTCGGAAGAGTGGGAGGGTGTGTGAGATGTGCTCCAGTAGCTTCAGATGCCCACTCTTTAGTAGAGACAACAGGGTGTTGGTTTACACCAGCTCCTCAGTGTGAACAAGAATTCGGGGCTCGTCCAGGAATCCTCTTACCTGAGAGTTCACTAGATTCTGTTGGGGGTCTTGGCTGGGGCCCTGCTCATTGTTCTTTCAGACATGCCACAAAAGAGACATCAGGGTGGGGGGACGATCTGCCCCTCTTGCATGGTCAGATAAGGCCTCTGGGGTCACGGCTTGATTTGGAAATGCTCTGTATTTAGTTATGTTTACAGGTTGTTCCAATACTGGCATGGCTTATTTAGGACAGTTGTTGCCACTTTGGACTTTTTTCTTAGCTCATAGATCAACCCATTTTGTCAGGTTTTTGCAAGAACATCCTTTCCATGTATGAATGACACTGCCTTTTTTTGGGTTGGTTTGTGCTTAAGTACATATGTGAGTTACTACAGAATTACATGCAACTCTGATATCTCATCGCGGCCTTTAAAACTGACATCACACATGCTCTCCACCCCCAGGAGGTGCTCATGATGTTGGATAACTATGTCCGAGATTTCAAAGCTCTAATTGACTGGATCCAACTACAGGAGAAGCTGGAAAAAACAGATGCTCAGAACAGGTGATAACATGCATGCTTATGCATATATATACACACTCACACACAAGGCCTTTCATGATTATAACATACTCGGACCATATACACAAGCCTGCACCGGTGAGTCTTTTTTACACTGTAGTTTGAATTGTGATCCTTTCAGCCTGATCAATGTTTAATTTGAGGTGATTCAGTGTCTCACCTCTTTACATAATGATTAAGTGACTACAACACTAGTACATTGATAATGGAATAAAAACCAGAGCTTGAAAGCGAGAAATTGTCAATTTGTACAAATCTCCTTAAAAACGCTCCGGACATATCCACAGAATTTGAATGCGCATCCTTTAGAAGCACATGTGTATTCCCTGCTCCTTGCATTTTCAATATTTTTGGGAATTCTTTTAGCTGCTAGATGTTTGGGTCCTGTTCTGAATCAGTACCTTCCTTTGAATTTTTTTTCCTTGTCCCTGCAGGCCCACATCTTTGGCTTGGGAAGTTCGAAAGATGTCACCAGGACGACATGTGATGTCCAGCCCTTCGTCAGACCGGATTGTACCATCTCCTGGTGTTCGCCGTGCCCTCAATTTTGGGTAGGCCAATCCAGTCACATTGACCACAGCTAAGATCACAAACATTTCTCCCAAGTACTCACAAGAACTTTCTTTACCAATCTGGAACTTTAGCTCTTTTATATTCTTACCAGAGGTACTCTAACCAAACGGACCATATGGTTCTGCCCCATATGCCATGGTAACTTTGGCATTATGGCATGGTAAATATGCCATTAAAAATATTGTGTTTTAAGTTATAAAATGTCAACAAAATGTTTTGTAAGTAATTATTGGTATCCAATTACTGGGTACTATATTTTAGGGATGGTTAAAAGTAGGGCTGCAACAACTGATTATTATCAATAACGAATTTGATCATCGATTAGTCGCGTCTGCGCACTGTGCTTGGAAACCATCAGCCAAACACACCGCTTTACAGTAGTAAATACCCATTTCCATGGACAAAACACATATGGAAAATAGCGGAGGACACAGAGTGAGCTGGTGCGGAAAAGGTACATAATCCAAGATGTCCGAAACATGAGAATTCTTTATATTTCTAAGCGCTTCAAACTAAAGCATAAACGTTTCCCGTGTCTTGCCCTGTCATGCTTTGCTGTTTAAAGGCCATGGTGCAGGTTAAACATCACTGTTGATTAATGGGTACATAAAGCAGTCAAGATATGTATATAAAGTTAGAAATGTCTCCAAAATGGTGTTAAAGTCCGGTTTTTGTAGTTTTTGGTAAGTGACGGTAAATTTTTACGCAACTCAGCGATGAGGTAGACGTGGTGGATAGCCTCAGCCTTTCTCAGCTACTAGAAGTCAGTGTTAGAACTAGTTCTAACACTGACTATGGCGTCTAACTGGGATGAGGAAGAGGTGGCGAGACCCACAGTTAACATTTATGATGGCCCACAGCCATATAATTAATAAATAAATGCATGGTCAGAGGAGAATGACTGGAGAGTTGATGGAGTGTCCTGGTGAGTTGCTACCATTTAGAACCAAAGCAATGACCGCTGGAGCTAGTAGTCTATGAACAGCAGTGCATACAATAACAACTTTTTTTTTTTACTGTCAGTGAATAGCATCGAGTGAAAGTCAACGTTTTCTTTATATATAGTGACAGTGATTATGTCGTTGGCTCAGATAAGTACCCTAAACTTAGAAGATCTATAAATAGAAGGTATATTATGCTAGCTATGGGCTAGCTTGACAGTCCAACCTGTGAACCCCTAGTGTTTATTTCTAAGCTTTTACCTCTTTCTCCGGTGAAAATGTTGTTTGCAAACGTAGCCGACGCCGAGTAGGCTGGTCATGTCTTCAGTGTGATTATTGTTGATTGTGCCAACTAGTTTTCCTTGTGATTGATTGTCATTGACACCGCCAGGCTTACCGGGAGAGGGAGTGAGTAGTAAGCGTCTGTGTCGCTGTGTTTGGCAGGTGTCTGTGTGGGTGGTGTAGTCCCATGGAAACTGTGGTGGAGAGCTTGTGTTGTAGGGAGGTCAGTGCGCGTTTTTGTCGCTGGTCGAGGACCTCGCCCCGCGGCCAGCAGATGTGTAGCAATGTTCAGGGAAGAAGGAGGCGGGAACCGGCGAACAATCAAAATATACTTTATCTAAAATAAAACAAACAAAACAAAATACCGCTAGCAGCCCCTCGCGGACGACTGCTGGCTACCGAAAATAAACAAAGATCTGCCTGCAGCCCCTCGCGGACGACTGCTGGCTAAAATGAAATACAAAAACCAAAACACAACTAAAACACAGGCCTGTTCCTCTCTCGATCATCAACGTCGTAACTCCTCCTCCTTTATGCCTCCGCTCCTCCGTGAGAGATGCGAGACCATGACCATTGTCTCTGTTGGCAAACTCCTACTAGAGGATCAAGAAATTAGGCTCCCTGCATTTTTAACTGATGGTGTGAAGGAAGACAATTGATAATCTGATTAAAATGCCACTGAATGTTCAGATGGAGAAATCAATGGCAGATATGATACATATCTTGGCCTCACCACGAGACTGGAAAGACTACGCCCGTCTGGCAGAGACTAGGTGGAGAAGGGGAATCGATCCGCATCGGCCTAAGCGTTTTGTTTAATGCAATTTTTGCTGGGTTCTCCTCAGGCCTTGCGCCTGAGATTGTGGGGGGTGTGGATCTAAGTGTGGTTAAAGACTGCTGAAGCACGGGCATCCATGTCTGTATTACACTGTAATTGGATGCCTCAGGAAATGGATATCGATCAAGACGGAGGGCCCTCAGTCTGAAGTTTCCATTGTAGTTCCCAATGTTTGAGGATGCCCGATGCAATAATGCAGAGTGTGTGGCACGCTGCAGGCATGATGGCTAGCAGGCTAGCCATAGAAAGTGGAACTATTTTAATCTATAGTTAAAATTCATTGATGTAAAATCATTTGTATTTCTTAAATTGTGCCATTAGCGATGAAGAACAACACTTGGCTAGTGTCCCAGGTCTTTTGAATATGAGACCCCTCGTTTTATATGGTTTGTGTGTATGTTTATAGGGGTCCCCCTCCGACTTTGGCTGTGGCACGTTTCTCCCACACTGGACCAAGCTGGGCTGATCGTGTCAAGTCTTCCCAGTCCCTTCCTGTCCCCAGCCAAAGTGTCAACATCCCTGTTGAAAAACCAGGTGAATTGATCTTCTCTATTTACAGTCATTTATTTTCAAAACCAAATATTTCTGTATTATTTGTGTGTTTATGTATATATGTACGTTCATACTTAGCAAAGAAAGACGCAGAGGGCTGGGAGACCGTGCAGCGTGGGCGTTCTATGAGGCCAAGGGCCAAGGTAAGCCCCGTTCTGGCCCATGTAAGCCCCAAAGACGACAGTGACAAGGAGAACCAGCAGATCCAGGAGCCCTCACGCCAGGAAAAATCTCAGGAGGTGAAGGAGCAAGAGCAACCCATTCCCCAAGAGCAGAGCCAAGAGATGGAAAAGACCTCTGTCATTGAGGTACTGATGTCAACCAGCCTCTCTTCATTAATTATTCAGGGCCCAGGGATAGATATGAAGGCTCTGTAACATCAGAATGTTTTTGTTTGGTCAATGTGTGTTCATAGATACACTGTCCAGACAAAGCAGTATCAAGTGTACAAGCATCGATTTTGTAAATGTTTATCAGATATAATGAGGTCTATTAAATATTGACAATACAGTGTCTTTGATTGCATTTAGGGAATATGCCGAAGCCAATAGCTCTGCTGCAAAACCTAGTAAGCTCCAACGTTATCTACTTCCTTCTAAGGCAGCACCCTCACTGAAATAGAACATCATTTGTAAAAACCCTTAAAAGTAGTGCTCCTACAATAATGTCACAATACTCCAATTGGCAGAGAATAGCACATTGTTCAGGATTAAATTAATCTTTTATCCATCACCTTGATTTTTTTTTCTCTAAGCTTGTCACAATGCATTGTGGGATTGTCTTCTCCAAAGAGGATACATTTGATGCTGTCTTAGAATGTGGCCAAAATGTAATAGTGAGCAGAAAAATTAAGTTGCCTAACTTTTGGAACAGCCTTCACATCAAAAGCCTTGTCTTGAAATTCATCCTCTAGGCAAGCTTGCTAGGGTTTTAAAACGGAGCATGTAGTTGAGATTGTAGTTACTCAAAATGACTTGTTTGCATGTTTGTGGTATTTTATAGTACGGTTCTTGGTATGCTACATGTTTGTTGTGAAATGCATGATGATGTGTAATTATTTAGCATGCTGTGTTTCTTTAGTTGTGTTTGTTTTATCTGCCAAATGGTCTGTCATACAGATGTGGCAAGGAGTGCCTTGACATGCATGTGTTCATATTTGTGTATTCATCTGTGTGTACATTGCGCAGCCCACAGCAGAAAGTATTGAAGAGCCAGAGCAGAGTGTCAGCGCCCCCTCTGAGGAAACGCCACCCCCCATTTCCGACCCCGTGCCACCCCCTACTTCTCTGCCTTCGCAGGCCCAGTGCCCAGACTTGGCTTCCGATTCAGGCCCTCCTCCTGTATCCCTTTCCCAACTGGAGGAGCTGAGTACTGGGCAAGCCAAAGAAGAGAAGGGGACGGAGGGGTCGGTGTGGAAGGTCGCGGCACCATCGGCAAAAGCGGAGGCAGCGGTCTACATTCCCCTGGCAGTGATGACACTGGAGAGCATGCTGGACCCCACAGAACTTTCTACTGTGAGTGCTGAGAGACACAGGCCAGGGTCAGGACTGCCGCCTAAACAAAGTCAATCCCAAAAACCTCCAGGCTAGGCAGGGTTACCCCCTCCCTCCTCCTTTCTCTCAGCAAGTAGGGCGTAAATGTGTGTGTGTGATGACGGGGGTGAGCAAGTATCCACCGTGAGTAGAGAACAGGAGGGCCCAGTGTTTTCAGAGAGTTGCCGCAGTTGCTCAAGTTTTTATTTTGGGCTTATCAAGTGTCCCCTGCACCATTTAAACGACTTGACTGATTTTGAACCCATGGGCTCTCGTTGACCTTGACCTCCCCTTGAGCCTTGACCTCCAAAAATGTTGCTACAAATATCAAATATGCCACCAAATAGCCCCCTTTTCCACCAAAATTGTTCTTTTCCTGGATGCGGTGCATGGCTAGGGGATCTGCAGATATCTGTTGAGATTCGGCCCCCTTCTCATCTGACCAATTACACTATATTATTAGTTCTTAGTTCAAGAGGAATAACCAAATTGTCTGTGGAATAGGGGTATCTAAATTTACAGATACCAGATCGAAATCCAAGTACAAAAATCACATTTCTCTCCAGCAACCAACCAGCTGCAAAATGTTTTGCTTGAACTTTTCTCCAAGTTCAAGACCATTGATTGGTTTTGATATTTGACCCACAGATGTGTGCCAAATGGCACCTAGTTTTTTTTACACGAGATGGCTGTAAAAATGATATGGCAACTCCTGTTGTGGCGTTCCGCTTGTCTCCTGTCTCACCCTTTTTAAGAGAAACCTCCAAGGGGTTAATTAATGCTAGACCCACAGCATTTTCTATTGAGCTACCGGCTTCCATTTCTAAAACGGGTGTTGGCCTCTGTACAAAACCCAGTCTGAAACAATGGAGATGGATGAGGTTTAAATGCTCAGACAGGAGCACAATCTCAGTCGTGTCGGAATCCGGAATCATTGCTTCCGAGGTCCAGACACCACCTCTCTGGGTGGGTCAGATAAGCCCTGCTCTGTTTAGACTCCAGATCTAAGACCAGCAGGCGGACTGTTGAGAGAAATCCACCTCTTATTATGCTTGTTAGCATGACGTCTGACACTGACCTCAGCGCAGCTCCGGGCGTCTCCATCTTCTCCCACGGTCCTTCTGAAATTGGCACTCTGCATACTGTTCACTCGTCAGGTTCTGAAAATGGGGGTCAAGTGTTGTGCCCTCTGATGGCAGTGGGTAGGATACTTTTTCCAAAATATTTTGGCAATTTACCAGTCATCACGAGTCATGAAGACTCACAGGTGCACCCATGGAATGAATGTATTGCAAAAAATTGCCCCTCAACAAACCCCTCTTTTGTTACCACCCTAAAATGAGCATAAACCCCTCTGCCTGCAGGTAACTGTTCCAAAACTAGAGCCACCTAATGTGGGCTTTACAGGGTATTTTGGTACTGGGGTCTAAAAATGAAAATAGTCATAACCTTCATGTCGTTTTAAACTGTATTTTGTAGAACAAAAGAAGATATTTAGAATTGTTTTGTCCGCACAATGATAGTCAATGGGGTCCAATGTTTTTTAGACCCCAGTGTTATAAAAAAAAAAAAACTATATTGTGTGAGACAAAAGACGTGCCAGGCATGTGACCGTTGCAATGTCATTATTATGATCATTGGTCACGTGACAGTTAAGAACGCATGAACATATTGTCAATGTTGTTTATAGTGGTTCTCATAAGCATTTTGACAAAAAAAAATCTTAATTTTATGTATTTTCTGCATTTCAATTTAGATTAGAGTTTTAATATATTAATAATAATGAATTCATTAATTAAAATACTTTAAGTCATCCTGCGGCCCCCAGGTTAAGAACCATTGCTTTAAATTGACCAAGTCAAATGCACTGTTCAAAATGATGGTTTTGAATTGCTTGAAATATGAATGGAATCACTTAAGAAGAAGAAAATACCGTTAAGTGCAACATGTGCAGTGCAAATCTGTTACATAAGCTACATAAAATTATATTGAGAACATTACAATTGTCTGCTTGGGACATGGCTTTTAATGGTGAGACTTTTGTTTTTGTAATCAGGCTCTCAAAAAGTAAAAAAAAAAATTTGGATTTAGATTTATCCGCCAATATATCAGTTATCGGTACCGGACAAAATATTCATATCGGAGCATCCCTAATGTCATCTTACTTAAAACCCTTGATCTGTGTGACACAAGTCTTTACAAATCATTACAAATTAACACATTTTGTCAAGTGAGCTACATATGTGGAGAGCGCAGTGAATCGCTAAAAACGTCTTTTAGCCGTGACTATAGTAACATTACAACATGGCCTCTCATACCTTATTGCTTAAATACGTTGTATCATACCAAATACGAATACTATCACATCTCCTCATTTTCATTGTGGCTGTATGCTGCATGATTTCGTTATGCTTCCCCGTGTGTGGTTTTTGCGATTGATTGTGTTTATGGCGTGTATTATCATTTCATTTGGTCTGTTTAGTTTCTTAAAACATCTTTGGCATTTTGTAAAGTTTTGTGGTAAGGTTTTGCAGGCTTCCACCAAACATTTAAAATTTGATTGCATTAAATGTTTGAAATACAGAAATAAAAGTCTAGCCTAATTTCAGATAAAGTGTTAAATTAATTGCACGTGTCTTAATTGAAGTTGTGCTGCCTGGGCATGTACTCAAAAGCCTGATGTGGCTAACTTGGTGCTTTACTGCACATTTCGTGCCTCTGTTTGGGTTGGTGACTTCAATGGCTCAGTGCGAGTTTGTTGTGCCTGTTGTCAGCCTCAATCCATGGCTGAAGTTTTGGCTAAGAAGGAAGAGCTGGCCGACCGCCTGGAAAAAGCTAACGAAGAGGCAATCGCGAGTGCCATCGCTGAGGAGGAACAGCTGACACGGGAGATCCAAGCGGAGAACAACGAACTGGAGACGGACAACGAAAGCGACTTCTCTGTAAGTCAACGACCCTAGTAGTTTATATGAGTAATGTAATCACAATGATATACATTTTCTTAGCTTGTTTAGTGTTTTCTGGATTTAGTATGATTTTTTTGTTATTTTGCTCTCTTGAAGGCAAGTATCGGGAGTGGAAGTTGTGGCTTGAACTTAGACTGGAGTGAGATGCTAGCTGATTATGAAGGTAATTATGTAATTAGCATCTGCATTGCTAAGTTGTACAGTAAGTCTATAAGTTAACTTTGTTTATAGCAAGAAAATGAAATGGGCCAAATTGCGGAACATTTATTTTCCACAATATTTTCTCAAAAGTAGTTAACTTTAACTAGGTTATCGGCTGGGACATTTTGTTGTTACTTCTGAAAAACATTCCTAATTGGTCTTTATTACTTTTTACATAAAATAACAATTGAATTACTACTTCTGTCATATTTTTAATTTTGTTTTTACTGTTGACAAGCATTTTTCCTCTGGACATCATGTAATTTAATCAAATTACATAAACTGCTTTTCTTGCAAAACTGGATGCTGATAACCTCAAAATGACAGGTATGATATATCGGTCTAACACTTCTTGTAAATGTGTTATTGCATCACTTTGCTTTTTCTGACAGCTCGAGAGCCATGGCGTCAGAGCACGTCCTGGGGTGACATAGTGGAGGAGGAGCCAGCCCGCCCACCGGGCCATGGCATTCACATGCATGAGAAGCTGTCCTCTCCTTCACGCAAACGGTAACAAAGTCACACAGTCCCATTTGTTACAGAATAAGGTAACACTTTATTTAGATGGTCCACTTTAGACTTTCTGCTAACTACAAGTAAATTTGCAACTACATGTCAACTAGCAGCATTCTGCTTAATATCTGCTAACACTTTATTTTGATGTTCAATTGACTAAGTAATTTTGCAGCTTCATGTCAGCTAACTCTCATTAGATCAATGCTGGGTAGATTAAAGTTACAAACTGTAGTCAGTTACTGATTCTAAAGTACATGACAAAAAATGTAAGTAGTAATGTAATCCATTACATTACAAATTTAAAGGGATAGTTCACTCAAAAATTAAAATAAGCCATCCTAGGGGTGTATATGACATTCTTCCTTCAAATCGGAGTTATATTAAAAATTGTCAAAAGAGTAACACTTGACGATGTATGACGTAGCGTAAGCTTTGACGCCTCTCGCGGTTCAAACAAACAGGGCTGGGCAACCGTGTTCGTCATTACGTTGTGCGTCAAGTTCAAGTGTTACTCTTTTGGCTTAAGTCGACTTACGTACGGCCGTCTGCCGGAAGCTAGTTATTTCAGTCGATAAAGTTTTAAATATGGATATTTTTCTTACACGAACGCATGGCTTCACTTCAGAAGGACTTTATTAACCCGCCAGAGCCGGTTCGAGCTTTTATTATGGATGGATGCGCTTTGATGGACTTCTAAAAAATATACCCATTGACTCCCATTATAACGCTTGGAAGTGCCAGGATATTTCTTAATATAACTCCGATTGTATTCATCTGAAAGAAGAATGTCATATACACCCAGGATGGCTTCAGGGTGAGTAAATTCATTTCATTTTTGGGGGAACTATCCCTTTAAGGTAAACAGACTACTTTTTGATTACTTTTAGATTACTTTTGACCCAACTTGTTTATCACATTGTATTGAATAGGATAATATCGTACCATATTGATATTAAAAAAAAGAGAAAGAAAATAATATTTTTTATCAACAACATGAACTGCTTTAAGAAATTGCATCATGTCAGGGTTTCCCAGACTGGAGATTGTGATGGAACAGCAGGGGGTTTGTGACTTTAGAAAAGCTAGTAATTAAATAATTCACAAACATTTTTTTTTATTAAAAAAGTGATAATAAATAATGTGTGTTTAATAAAAAAAAGACATAGCAATACATGGTTAAATAACTTACTGAGGGATAATTCAAATAATAATTAATTTGTTTGTCTGGAGTTGATTCAATATGCAATGTTAAGAAAACACTTCTTAAAAGTGAAGCGATTTCTTTCACTCAGTTGTCAAATGCTTTGTGGCCTGTCAATTTTCCATGATTATAGCCACCCGACTAGTGGCTGATCTGTGTGTGTGATTTCACAAATCTAGAAGACTTTCTGAATGTATATAAGCGATATGCTTTTTTTATTTTTTAGAAAGGAAAATTTAAAACATGAAAAAGAAGAATTAGGGAGAATCAATGAATTGTGATTACTACGGGGCAGTTTTATGCTTGATTCTGATTGATTGATTGATGCTCCCAAACAGAAAATCTTCTGACTAATTAGTAACTTTTCAACTACATGTCAATGTTAGCACCTAACCCTAGCCTAACAGTCTTATACAGTCGTCTACTAATACTCTGAATTAGTTGTAGCATGAAGTTGCAAAGTTACTTATACTTAGTAAAGCGTCTAAAGTGGACCATCGAAATAAAGTGTAAATCAGAATAATGTTAAGGAGCTTTACTTCTGTTCTAAAAGCTTGCATCTTTTTTTTGTTAAGAAAAAAATGATAGTTAAAGCTGCAGTCCGTAAAAAATTTTTTGTTCAAAATGTAAAAAATGTATATAATAAGCGAGTACATCATGAATCCATTTTCCAAACCGTATTTTTGTCTTATCCTGAATCACTACGGTACAACTATAATAAGTGTTTATATTGGGACTATTTTAGACTGGTACGGGTCATACCACTGCGAGTAGCCCAGTGCCTGCGTGACTCGTCATAGACATTAACAGAGAGAAGTAACTCTGGCTACAGTGTTCTTTCACGAGACGCATGCAGTTCTGTTTATTAACAACTAGAGCGCCAAGAGTTACGGACTGCAGCTTTAAGTGACGTATGCAATTTTCATCACTAGACAGAATTGCAGAAATTGTGTTTAAAAACAATTTTCAAATGCTCATTTCATCTTCTGTTGTTCAGGAAAACAGGTAGTTCTGTTCCCAAACTCACACCTTTGTCACAGTGTTATGTTAACTCAAACAAAAAGGTGACAGGTGCCAATAGTTGCAAAACAAAAACTGCAATAAACTGTAAAAAAACAAAAACAAAAAAAACAGCCAGAATTGCAACAAATTCACATGAAAAACAAAAACCAGAATTGTTAGATTTTAACACAAATTCTAAATTGTGCAATCCTTCCATACAATTGTAAATTGTGTGTTTACGTCTCATAGTTTTAACTTTGTTTATTCGCGGAATTACGAGATCTAAACGCACAATTCTTAGAAAAAGTTCAGAACTGGGACAAATTCACAATTGCAGATTTGTGTGATGTGTAAACTCAAAACTTGCTTGAAATAAAGTCCGAATTTTGAGAATTTTTCACTCTTTTTGTGTCTGAAACCGACTTCTATTCAATTGTGATCCTACACTTTGTAATATTTTGTGATGCTTGATAGCACTGTGCTCAATCACAAATGTAAAAATGTTATTCTTATAGCTCTCAATTTAATCAGTCAATTTAGTCTATTATATAAAAAAAATCAATCATGCCCATTTACACATTACCCTGCATTCAATTAAAATCTTTTGCCACCTTTTTGTAATGTCAGTTGTAATGCTTTCATCTGCCATCTAGTGTAATGTCTTTGAATGCATCATTTATTTATATTCATTTGAGGGCATTGTTTAGTAAATGGATATTTGTGATTTTTAGTTGTGGTTAATTAATCAGAATTTCATTTGAAAATGGATTGGCAACATCAAAATGGGTTTCGCTGTTTGTTGTCAGAACCATTGCAGAGTCGAAGAAGAAGCATGAGGAGAAGCAACTTAAAGCCCAGCAGCTCCGAGCCAAACTGAGAGAAGAGAAGACACACAAGCTGCAGAAACTCATGGAAAGAGTATGTTTTTCCCTTTAACACCTGTAGACACCGCTCATTTAGCCTCTCCTGGCCTGCCTCGGCCACAGGGGAAAATCATATTCGCATAGATGTTGAAAGAATCACTTAACAGCCATTTTAGTCGTTCAGGGTGATTTACTCATAAAACTGATGTTGGTAAGAATATGTTTGTTTTTGTTCTGCTCCATTCTTGTATGAAGATTGAGATCTAAGACCATATCGCATGTTTATGTATCTGCACATGAAGTGGACCACTAACATGTGTCATTCACACTCCTGACAAGTTTGACTTCTAGATCACTTTGTCGGGATTTGATCTTTTCGTGTGTCTCAGGAGAAGGAGGTGAGGAAGTGGAAAGAGGAGCTGTTGGATCAGAGGAGGAAGATGATGGAGGAGAAACTGCTTCATGCTGAATTCAAACGAGAGCTTCAACTGCAGGCCATCGTAAAGAAAGCACAGGAAGAAGAGGCGAAGGTCAGAAGTTCCTAAGAGGCTAAAACTGAGATTTCTTTCTTTTTTCAAGCGTGAAACCGTAGTGATATCACTATTCCTTTTGCGCAAACTTGGAGATTTTCTTCAGAAAATGTAACCCTCTGTTGCTCTTCCCGTGTAGGTCAAAATTTACCTTTTTTTTTATTTTTTTATTAAATTAATGTACAATATTTTAGTTCGATAATGTTTTTTAAATCTTTTTTTACTTTTAGGGAGTTTTATGGTAGTAAATTATATTTACGCTGTATTTATAATACATCCTTTAGGGCACAGACTTAAGTGTGATTTCTTTTCAAAGACGACACTTGGCAGATTATTGCTGAAGGGGAAAAAAGTTAAAACTTAAACTATTTTATGTTTATTGTTATGAAAACTGTGTAAAAAAACCCTTTTTTAATTTTTATATGAAATATATATTTTTTAAAACATGTTTTACTCTAAAACTGTGAAAAAATAAATAAACAAGTTCTAAAGTTGTTTCAAAATTTGAGCCTGATATCTCAAAAAATTAGCTTTCAGTAAGATTTTGTTTGGCTGCAGTACCAACATTTTTTACTAGATGAAATTCGTCTCCCATTCATTTCCAATGCCGTAATTTTTGACCGCGAGGACCACAAGTGTTATATAGTTCCATAGAAAATCTCTGTGCTAAGAATATTTTGGTTTATGTTTGTGATTTGTGTAGGTGAATGAGATCGCGTTCATCAACACTCTGGAAGCCCAGAACAAGAGGCACGATGTCCTGGCTAAACTAAACGAATACGAACAACGGCTCAATGAGCTGCAGGAGGAACGCCAGCGGAGGCAGGAAGAAAAACAAGCCAGGGATGAAGCCGTTCAGGTATTAAACTAGTCTCTGTGTTCCCCTTATTTGTTTCGTGCTTTAAATGTGTAACCGTGTGCTCTTTTTCAGGAGCGTAAACGGGTTTTGGAGGCGGAGCGACAGGCACGTGTGGAGGAGCTTCGGATGAAGAGACGGGAACAAGAGGCTAGAATCGAGCAGCAGAAGCAGGAGAAAGAGAGGGCGAGGGAAGACGCAGCACGAGAGAGAGCCAGGTCAGCATCATGTCCTGTCAAACACACCAAAATACTGATTCAGCAAAACACAAGGCCAATGCTAAAGACCCAAAGGAATAGGCTTTGAGAAACTGTCTGATTTAGGGAATGTTTTAATCTGTAACTCTTAACCGAAATATATACTACAGTTCAAATTAATAATTCTATTCAGCAAAGGCACATTCAATTTATTAAAAGTGACACTAAATAAAAAGATTTCTGTTTCAAACAAATGCTGTTTTTTTTACTTTTTAATTCATCAAAGAATCCTTAAAAATGTATCTTAGTCAGTGTTGGGTAAGTTACTCAAAAAAAGTAATCCACTACAAATTACTACTTTAAAATTGTAATTTGATTACATTACTGATTACTGCATGTAAAAAGTAATCAGATTACTTATTACTTTACTTTCAAGTTACTTTGAAAAACTATTAAAACTACAAGAATACACTACAAAGTGAAGCTCAGTTCTTTCCGTAATTTAATATTGCAGACATCCCAAGTCTCCCACATATTGATAGCGGCTCCCTGATGCCCGCAAATTAGTTAAAATCTCCGAGCAAGAGCGGGCATGCGAGACAGAAGAGACTGTGCTCCAAACCGTGTAGCGCAAACACGGCGGAGAGGGAGAGAGCGAGAGACCTTGCGTGTGTGCCTCATGATGCGCGTTCTCCGGTAATTCATTAAAGCGCATGCTCATTAACTGACGCAGCCGGCCAAACGTGATTAGAAATGCATTTTACTAAATATTTTTTTCTTAACAATACATTTGTAACGCAAGTAACTTAATTTTATTGACATCTCTAACTGTAATCAAATTACATAAATTTTAAATGTAATGAGTTACATTACTGCGTTATCACGAAAAGTAATTAGAATACAATAACACGTTACTTTGTAACGCGTTATACCCAACTCTGCTCTTAGTTTACACAAAAATATTAAGCTGCTGTTTTCAACATTTTTAATAATAATAAATGTTTCTTGAGTATCAAATCAGAATGTTAGACTGATTTCTGAAGGATCTTGTGACACTGAAGACAGGAGTAATGATGCTGAAAATTCAGCTTTGATCAAAAGAATAAATTAAGTTTTAAAATATATTCAAATAGAAAATGGTTATTTTAAATTGAAATAATATAACTGTTTACTGTATTGTTTTCAAATAAATGCAGCTTTAGTAAGCATGAGTGACATCTTTAAAAACATGAAACAAATCGTACCCTTACTTTTGAACGTTAGTGTATGTTGGTCCTTGCATTAGAATCACGATATAAACTATTAGAGGAAAGCTGAACTAAATAATACAAATTTTTAATAAATATAATAATTTTAAGTTTGAAGGTCACAAAAACCCTGTAAAAATTGAATGCTTTGAGATCTATATGGGTTTGATGTCATGTCTTTTTTAATGTTTTGTTTTCTATAGCTTTTTAAAGAGGCCATATTATGCGCTTTTTTGCGATTTTGTGTTTAGGGTCTATTAGAATAGGTTTTCATACTTAAATGTAAAAAAACCCACATTATTTCCCCCAAATTTTACATTGTCAGTAACGCTCTGTTTAGTTCCTGTCTCTATGAAGCCCCTCCTTCTGAAAAAGCGTGTGTGCTCTGATTGGTCAGCTGGATCAGTGTGTTGTGATTGGTCAACCACTTTGAGCGTGTTTGGGAAATATCACGGCCCGTACCATAACAGCGAGTCTCAACACGCTCACCAGGCATTGCCCCTTTATTTTGCATATGCCGTGGGTGGTAATTTTTTTAAAACAGGAATATTGTGACATGTTTGTTCCTGAATGAAAACTCAAGACTACTATCGAGGCGTTTCAGGGAGTTCAGAAACAGTGCGCACTGATATAGAGAACTCCCTTTGGGGTGACTTTCTAACTTTGCAGACCTCTTTCATGCTTAAACCGCAACATTGCACAATAAAGAAAGTTGAAAATATATTTAAAAAAAATGCGTAATAGGTCTTATTTAATATACACACCGCAGGGACCGTGAGGAGCGTTTGGCTGCTCTCAGTGCTGCTCAGCAGGAGGCCATGGAGGAACTACAGAAGAAAATCCAGATGAAGGTAATTGAAAATGGTGTCAGAAATGGGATTATGATCAGTGTTTATCCCCTTTTACCTTTACAATACTGCTAGCTTGTGGAACGTGTTTTCAGCATGACGAGAGCAGCCGGAGACACATGGAGCAGATCGAGCAGAGGAAAGAGAAGGCCGCCGAGCTGAGCAGCGGAAGACACGCCAACACGGACTACGCTCCCAAACTCACCCCTTATGAGCGGAAGAAGCAGTGCTCACTCTGTAACGTTGTGGTAGGTACCGCATTATGAGTTTCTATCTGATCACTTAGATTGGTATTAATACGTTTAAAGGGCCCCTATTATGCTATTTAAAAATTTCCTAATGTTGTTGTGGAGTCTCCTACAACATGTTTACATGCATCAAAGGTAAAAAAACGGATTAATTTCCTCATAATATACATTTGCACATCATCACATTTTCAATGATGCTCAAACGATTCGTCAAATGAATCAATCCCTCTAAATCCCTCCTTTCCGTGAGCTACTCTGTTCTGATTGGCCAGACAGCTCAGTCTGTTGTGATTGGTTTACCGTGTACAGCGCGTCAAGAACAAAAACACCCATTGAACAAAAACACCCATTGCCATAACAACGTCAGCTCAGCTTGTCCTGAGGCTTCCTACACTGTAAGCTAAACACAGTAACGAACAATGACGTCGATTTGACCATATCCAGATGCTTGCGATCCTCAGACAGCATTATACTGTTATATCCAAGATCAAGATTGAAGTTGCGAGGTGATCGTGAGTTTTCAGTGGCCGGTCCTAGGATATGGAAAAGTCTTCCTTTATCTGTGAGGTCTGCAACGTCTGTACATGAATTAGAATCTAAGCTACAGTCTTATCTTTTTACTCTTGCATTTCATTCATAACGTTGGTTTCTTTAAACCCTAACCTAGTTTTTTATTGTCTGTTATTATTGTATTGTGTGTGGTTTGTTTTATACTTCTCCATTTGTATAACACAGTGGTCTACTTCTGTTGTGTTTATTTGAGCTTTATAAAGAAATGAAATGAAATGAAGTGAAATATTAATGCGAGCGCGAGTCCGATGATGAAACACTGTTATTCAACCCGAACCTCCATCGCAGGGACGGCTTCAGCAGGACCTTTTTTTCAGTAATACGCTACTCAGTTTGAGGCACATTATAAGATGTTGCAACTGTAATTCCTCACCATCAGCATTAACTAGTGCATGTTTTTTACTTGTACTAATTTATTTACTGAGTATTGTTCTAATATATTGCGGTGAATAGGTGGAAACTGTATCAATAACAATGCATGTAAACGATGTACATTAGCCGAGCTCTAGAGTGAATTATCTGATGTAACATAAACTTTGGTGAAACAAAAATTTCCTCAAAGTAGTGAGAACGACAGACAGTCTGCATGAATAGACAGAGTTTTAGGTAATTGTGGCCCACAGCTGATCAGCAGAAGTATTTCAGTAAGGCAGGAGACCTACACAATATAAAACTCAAAACTAAGTATTTTAAACACCATCTTTCAAGAGCAAGCGGTTTGCGAATCCTGCATTGAACTCCGAGATTTGAGAAGCAGTCGTCAGTAAAATAAAGGGAACACAGCAAAAGTTTAGGATCATACTGCTGTGATATCGTGGTAAAGATTAGTTTTAACCACTGATTCTTCACATGCTCGTCCTTGGGGAGTGAAAAATAACTGTCTTTACCTTCACATTATGCACAGCGTCTTCTCGACATGATGCTATCCAGTACAGGAATCAGCAGCCGGTTTGAGGTTCAAGTTTCCCTGGTGTCTGCGCATGCAATACGTGGGCGGGCAATATATTAATGTTTCGTCTTGACGTCACAACGAAACGGCTTATGACTCATTTGAAAAATGATTCATTTAAATGACTCAGAGTCGACTCTCACTTTTGAAAGACAATAACTTAATATACGGTGCACTTTCAGATTTAAAACTTTGCTGGATGTTTTCATTCACTTAGAGCTATGTTACACACTACATGAAAGGTCATTTTCAAAAATCCATAATAGGGGCCCTTTAAGACCGTTGAAGTGGTGGCGACTAGGAATACTGTCCCAGGAACATTTGGGACGCTCCAGACAACAATTCCTGCAAGGATGGACAGTCTGTCTTTGCTGCTTTGCCAGGCAGAGTGCATAAAATCACAGACTACAAGGTGATTCAGAGGATTTTCATAGAGAATGCATGTAAATGAGAATTTAACTGCATTCATTAAACATGAACTCTATGCGGAGATTAATAGCTGGGCGTGATTATGCTTTTCAAGCGACAGGCAACAAATCTTTGAGTGGCCGCATTTATCTCTGACGTGCCCAGCTTTTACTGCAACTGGGGCCAGACACCTTGGAGCTTCAAACTGACATCAGATTAAGCGCTGGGGACAATGAAATCTTGTTAAAAATGTCAGATGACCTTGGCCAGGCTCTGACACCAGAGATCATCTTTAGGTCAGCAGGAAGCACTCTAGCTAATGACATTATACACAGACTGTCCTGTGTGGGCTCAACTCCAGGACTCAAAGGAGACAAACAACACAAGCATCCAGATACTGTTGTCCTCACCTGCCATAGGAAAAACTTTCCTACTTTTTAGTTGAATTCTGCTGCAAATTTTCATTTAGGTCACTTTAATGCAAAGTCACTTTCAGGTTCAGTCCCCTTAAGTAAGGTTAAAGGAAAAGGCCATAATTTACTCACCATCATGTCATTTTCCTGCCTGTGTGAATTTCTTTCTGTATGGAACACAAAAAAAGATAACTTTTTTTTTTTTTACCAATCAGTTCATATAGATTAATTTATCTTTACCTTCATGTTCTTTTTGCCATTTGAAAGTTTAGGACCCCATTGACTTGCATAATAAGGACAAAACCATCTAAAACAAAATTCTTTATTGTTCCACAGAACAATTGAACAATATAAAGGCAAGTAAATTAATTTTGAAAGTAATTAATTTAATCATGTGCACAATAATGATAGTTTCTTTTTTGAGGTTTGACACTACAATCTTTTAGATTATCGGATAATTTACTCAATCTCATGTCGTTGCAAACCTGTACGATCTTTATCTTCTACGGCACACAAAAAAGGTCATATAAATCAATAAAACCCGTTCCATTCAGCTCGTGTAGATCAATTTCAAACAACCTTTGTCATTTTTGGGTTACAATCATAGACTGTAAAAAATATGGACAAAGCGTCTGTGACGTCACCCATAGACTTTCTTGGGACGGTTTTGAGGCCGTTTATGGGGGGTATGGGCGGCGCCATCTTGGAAAATCTTTTCAGGAAGGATGCAGAGGTGGTATGATGTGTTGTGTCAGATCATGGCCGAGACGTCAAATTTCAGGAATTCCACTCGGCGCAACCCGTTATCAGCTGTCAATCACGCTGTCAATCAAAGTTAACCACGCCCTTATTTGTCATACATTTTATTCAAAAAAATCACCCCCCTGACAGTTGTCAGGCACTCGGAACCTATTGAAAAATACAATAAAAGTCCATGGGACCAACCTGTTAAAACATGAATGCATGCTGTGAAAACGGACATTTTAACATGGGGTCTATGGACATTTGCTCCCTTTTGGGACCTGCCCCTAGCGGATTTTCGATGTATTGCAGTTTTTTGCACTTCCGGGTAGGCTTCATTTTTCAGATTAAAATGTTGCCGCTTGGTTACATTAGTCAATAATGGGTTCATAAAATGGAAAAAAACAAAACATTCTTCAAAATATCGTCGGTTTTGTTCCACAATATGAAAGTCAGTGAAATGTATTTTGGTTAACTATTCCTTTAACTGTTGATCAAATGCACAAAAAGTGATCACCTTTTCTGGGGTTTGCAACCTTTTCGATTATCTGAAAGCTTATCTCAACCGCATGTAGTTCAAACCCAATTTTTTCCTTGTGTGAAACACAAAAAAGAGATGTTTTGATGGTGGTAGTTTCTAGATCGGGTTTGAACCGTCAACCTTTTGCTTACCAGCTCAGATCGTTTAGCACTTAGCTAAACCACCCCGGTTTCTCACAACGAACAGAACCATTAAATTAATAATAGAGACATTCAATGGAGTAGGAGTCTTCTATGCTTTTCACATGACCTCTTGAGTTTTCAGGACAGGTGAGCTGCTCTACAAACTCGAGAGGTGATATTTGAGCTGGTAAAAACAGTGCTTGGGGCGCTGATGCATTCGAAACGAAGGTGTCTTTCCTCTTTAGTCATTTTAGTTCACAGTTATTCGTCAGTGTTTTCCGATTTTCTAGTTCTTATGAGATGTGTCTGTCAGCTCTGCAGATGTCTGTCAGGATCAAGGGATCATATTTAGCTTTAAAGGGTTGGAACATATGTCTTGACACCTGAGAACTTTCAGTCCATGAATGATGCCGAAACGTATTGTGTGGTAGATTGGTATGTTTCAGGCCCATGGCTTTATTTTTGGCGGATTGCCACTCATGATCTCCGGCCTGTGCGTTTGTGTTGCAGATCACCTCTGAGGTCCACCTGTTCAGTCACATTAAGGGTAAGGGGCACCAGCAGGCAGTGCGGGACAGCAGCAGCATTCAAGGGCGGGAGCTGTCGGACGAGGAGGTGGTGAGTTTACCCCACTAAAAACACTGAAGAAACCAGGGTTCAACACATAGGAGTTCATAATGGTTTGTAAGATTTGATGCATATTAAACGCATTTATATTAAATATATGATAAAAAAAAAATTATAATATTATTATAAAATGCCAAATTATACAAATATTATTATAAAATGCCAAATTGAGGAAAATGTTTTACCATTTTAAATATGAAAAAAATGATCATAATTCTTATTTAATGTTTTATATTTATATATATATATATATATATATATATATGTATATGTATTAGGACTATCAAAATTAATGCTTTGACGCACACGATTATTTTTTTTTGGTTTAACGTGTTAACATTTTTTTTAAACGCAATTAATGCAGCATCTGTTTTTTTTTCTTGTCACTCTTTGTCTGGCACTGTTATTATATGATCACGCTCTTATTCATGCAAATACTCATAAACCATTAAATCGCGAAAAGACACAAAAGAGAACGCAGTGCGGTACTTCTGGTGCACGTCTTTGAATCTCCTGTCTGTGTGAGAGACGCACACAACTCGTGCGCATAGAAAGCCACTTCAGACAGAGCTTGAACAAAAACACACAAAATGATGCCAAAATCTGTTTTTTCGAGTATCCTCGCAAGCACAGTCTTAAATTAGTTAAATGAAGCCTTGAATGAAATTAAAGAGTTGTGAGAAAATGGGATGTGTGTCAGATCCGCGTCATGTGCGGCAGGTCTTAAAGTGACAGCAGCCTAATAAACCTGCCACTGTCTGTCATTAAGGGTCATTAAGGATAATGAAAGAACAAAAAAGAGAAAATCACTCACTGCTCTTGACTGAATAACTTTTGTAGCTTTAATAAGCATTAATTTACTTATTAATTGAATTTATGCAGTGAAGACTTTGAAGTGTTTGATAACTTTATTATATCTTACCTGTTAGACCTACCTGAAAATCTTAAAGGGCTGTTTAGGTTACAGGAGTCAAAAACAACGAACACAATAACTTTTTGTGCATTTTGACCGGTCAAGTAGAAATCTGAACTGGTCTGACTGGGCCAATAGAACAAATTGAGCCCTCATATATTGAAGTGCAGGTACATTTGAAATTTATTATAATTGGTTTATGTGAAGATTGTTTTAAGTTCACTTAAATTAAATGTTTTTTTTTGTTTTTTTAAAGAATAATAAATGTTAAAATTGTTAGCTTTCAATTATACTGTAATGTTGAATGGCTATAATTTATGGGTATAATTGAGAGGAAAAAAATCTATTTCACAGAGACATCAGTAGCAGTATTAGTATCGGTGATGCCTCCTTTCATAAAAAGATGCCATTAAACAAATATTTAAAATATAGGCTCCTTTTTTTGTTGTTTCTACATTAATTTGGAGATTAAATTAAAATATATATGTAAATATAAATTATACATACAAAAATATACAAACAATTATTACACTTTTGTTAAATAAAAACAAAATATAACACTTAATTCTATCTTGCATACAAATATGAATCATTACAGTTTTTATTCATTATATTTATTAAAAGTTTAAAACATAACTTGAAAATTCATTTACTTTATGTAAATAATGTCACTCTTGCTAGTGTTTCTCACAGACACACAAACAGCACACACACACATTCAACTTCATTTTTAGGGTAGACGTTTCTTTTTATGAATTTGCACATCATTTATCATATCTGTAAAGGTTGAGAGGATCGACACCAACTTTCCCATATTTTTCTTGGTTTGTGGGACCATAAAAGGCTAGAGCGAATCAACACTAATAGTGTTTGTGTATATGGCGTGGGGTGAGATCACCCTGCCTTGTCTCTGGGCTTGACTGAGTGCCTCTCCCCTGAACGCGGCTCGTTAAATGCGGGATCTCTCACCGCAATATGAGATTGGCTTTCACACTGGGCTTCTTTGTACGGCTGACAACTGTTGGTGCTATATGTTGCACCTTTGGCCCCTGGACCTCCTTCATTCAAACCTTTTTCCCAGCGAGTAATATTTAAACCCCCAGTGCTGCCTCTAAATCATTATCCTTGGCCGCAGCCGCCTATTTCTCTGCCTGACAGTGTGATAAACACACAGTCGAGCCACCGCGCCACGTCTCGCAAGCGTGCGACGCGCGTCAGGTGCAGCTGACTTAATGAGGCCTGTCTGAATGGTGGAGCTTGATGTATTTAATTGAATTAACTGTTCACATTGAACTAGTTTTTGAACGGCATTCGTTTGGTTTACGCACAAAAGGAAACCGTTTACCTGTGATTTATAAGCCACGATCTGTAACAGTCAGCGGAATTAGCAAAATTGGAAACTTCAGGGTGTCTGAACTGTAAATTTGTCCTAGAGTTCATTACCGTGTCCTTGGCTCTTATTGGAAAAGACCACAGTACTTATTTTTTCTTCTCTGGGAGTTTATAAGCAATATATGTCAAAATGTGCAATTTTGATAATTCGTTCACAGTTGCTGCGTTTTAAGGAAACCTGGCCACAGGACTTGTTTGGATAGTCTTGCGATGGACGCTCCGGTGCTCCTTATTTATGTCTCTGCTCATTTTGGTGTGCAGTATTTCATTCACACAACCGCCAAAAATTTTCCAGTCGGCACTTCCATAATTCTTGCCGTTATGAAAGATTTTTAATTAAAACTAAGATGGTTGGCTGAACCGTGCAGAGGTCACAACGTAGTTTTTCAGCGAAAGCGGGTCCAGAGCCTCCGTCTGTCCTCGTATTTAGTCATATTTCGCTATTTAAAAGACTCAGGAGTTAAATTGAAAATACAGCGATTATCAACAGCAATGGATCAGTGTGGCTGCAGGACACTTGGATTGCCTCTTGGACTCTATATTATCCTTTATTGGTTGTCATCTGTTCTGGTTTAATGTGATATATCGCCGCTCTAGGCCCGTTGTGTTTGACACATAGGAGCTTTATTTATCCTCAACCTTTGACGCCAGATCAAGAAGAAACACAGCTGAACGTTGAGTTATTCAAGCTAAAATATCACAGTTTTTCAGAGTCATGGCCTAGTCTAGTGGCTGGCACACAAGTGCTCATGGATTTAAGTCAAGACTTGTGTTGTATATTTTATATATAAATATGTATTCTATAGAAATATATTATATTGAACATACTAAATATAAAACATAATATTATAAACAGTATTTAATATATATTAGGGATGTCAGTTAAGAGGGGGTTAAGTTCCCTTGTAGTCAGTAATTCCCTTAAAACTCATCTTTGATCACTAAAATGACATATTTTTAGCCTTTTTTCCTTGAACATTTTTTCGTCATACCTTAAAATACCTTGAATGTAACTCTACACCCCTGCCTCATTTAGTATATGCGGTTCTATGAATATGCAAATTAGCTCCGCCTCCACTCACTCACACCAGCTCAGAGATTCACTCGTTGAAGATCTCACGTTGACGTGATTGGTTAAAAGGTAGTTTGTGACGTCAGAAATACCAGTGATTTTCAAACCGCGTTTTTGAGACTGACAGTAGACATAGACATATAACAATATTAAAACCTTGATTTTCACAATATGAAAACCTTGACTTTAATAATTAGTTAATTACGGAAAAATAATGCGATTTTTAAATTAATGCACCAGCCCTGCCCACCTTCGTATGGCATACGAAGTTCATCTTACATTTCAAATGGTAGATTGGTGAAGAACATGAAATAGGGCAACAACAACATGATGGACCCTATAGAATGCAGGTTGAATGCAAAAATAAAAAGTTGGCCATTGTAGCCTAAAGTTTGTGTAATAAATTCTGTTGAATTAAATCAAATATTTCTTTTTCTTTTTAAAGATATATGTTTTTCTCAATATTTTGTCTATTTAATGATTTTTCTCATTTAATACAATAATGACTTAATTAATTTCTCAGCCAAATTTGATGTGTGATTAATTTGATTTTAAAAAAATTATTTGACAGCCCAGTATTTTATAAAATTGCAAAACTATTAATTATCTTAATGTTAAATATTACTTTAACAAATTAATAGTGTTGTTTTTGTTTTATTTTTTTTTCCACTAAAAATAAAATTAGAACCCAAAATATAAAAGCTCTTTCCTTCAGTGTTATAATTAACACAACAAAGTTATTTTATCATCCTCTGAACTCCTTTCAAAACAAAGACGTCATGTCACACGATGCATCCAATGTTAGAATGTTATCCTGTAAGGGATGTACAAGTCAAGTTTTTCTGTGTACGTCGTTGGTTTGTTACCTTATACCGTCTGTCATTACATTGTACCTGAATGACAAACAGCTGTCTGCTTCACATTGGGGGAAAGACATCTTTTGCCGGGTCTTTTGTGTCACACAAAAGAGAGGAGGATGGGACATGTATCAGTGTGACAGGGAGCGCTTCATCATGGCCCCTGAGCATCGGTGGAGGTGTGATGTTTGGAGTTGTCTCTCATTACGTCCCACAGAAAGCACTGTGGTTTTTTCGGGTGTTCTAGCCCACAGGCTGGTCTCCGTCACTTTGTATATCTCTCAAGTCTCCTATTATCACCATGTGCAAGTAGACACCAGTCCATCACCTGTCCATCGAATTTGATAGGTCGTCATATGCCTCATTGTCCATTTTCTAGAGCATACAATTTTTACGCACAAATCTTTTTGATGCAATCTAAGAGCTTTCTGTTTTCTCCATAGACAACTATGCAACTACTACTTTAACGCTTCTAAAAGTTCTTAAAGAACTTCTTAAAGAAGTAAAACTAATCCATATGAATTAAATTTTCTGAAGTGATTTGATCGAGTTATATGATGAACAGATTGAATTTAAGCTTTTATCCCTTTAAACATTGATCAGCGAAAATAAGCTGAAACTAAACCATACCTGATTAACGCGCAAGAACAATCCTCTTCCAGAAGCTCAAACTGCGAAACACGAGAATGAACCTCATTGGTTCTTGCTAAATCTCAAATGTGCTGCATAACACGTGAATGAACCTCATTGGTTCTTGCTAAATCTCAAACGTGCTGCGTAACACGAGAATGAACCTCATTGGTTCTTGCTAATCCTCAAACGTGCTGCGTTACACGTGAATGGACCTCATTGGTTCTTGCTAATCCTCGAACGTGCTGCGTTACACGTGAATGAACCTCATTGGTTCTCGCAGAAACTCAAACGTGCTGCGTAACACGTGAATTAACCTCATTGGTTCTTGCTAAAGCTCAAACGTGCTGCGTAACACGTGAATGAACCTCATTGGTTCTTGCTAATCCTCAAACGTGCTGCATAACACGTGAATGAACCTCATTGGTTCTTGCTAATTCTCAAACGTGCTGCGTAACACGTGAATGAACCTCACTGGTTCTTGCTAATTCTCAAACGTGCTGCGTAACACGTGAATGAACCTCATTGGTTCTTACTAAAGCTCAAACGTGCTGCGTAACACGGGAATGAACCTCATTGGTTCTTGCTAATCCTCAAACGTGCTGCGTAACACGTTGATCATTGATCAGCGAAAATAAGCTGAAACTAAACCATACCTGATTAACGCGCAAGAACAATCCTCTTCCAGAAGCTCAAACTGCGAAACACGAGAATGAACCTCATTGGTTCTTGCTAAATCTCAAACGTGCTGCGTAACACGTGAATGAACCTCATTGGTTCTTGCTAATTCTCAAACGTGCTGCGTAACACGTGAATGAACCTCATTGGTTCTTGCTAATCCTCAAACGTGCTGCGTAACACGTGAATGAACCTCATTGGTTCTTACTAAAGCTCAAACGTGCTGCGTAACACGGGAATGAACCTCATTGGTTCTTGCTAATCCTCAAACGTGCTGCGTAACACGTTGATCATTGATCAGCGAAAATAAGCTGAAACTAAACCATACCTGATTAACGCGCAAGAACAATCCTCTTCCAGAAGCTCAAACTGCGAAACACGAGATTGAACCTCATTGGTTCTTGCTAAATCTCAAACGTGCTGCGTAACACGAGAATGAACCTCATTGGTTCTTGCTAATCCTCAAACGTGCTGCGTTACACGTGAATGAACCTCATTGGTTCTCGCAGAAACTCAAACGTGCTGCGTAACACGTGAATTAACCTCATTGGTTCTTGCTAAAGCTCAAACGTGCTGCGTAACACGTGAATGAACCTCATTGGTTCTTGCTAATCCTCAAACGTGCTGCATAACACGTGAATGAACCTCATTGGTTCTTGCTAATTCTCAAACGTGCTGCGTAACACGGGAATGAACCTCATTGGTTCTTGCTAATCCTCAAACGTGCTGCGTAACACGTGAATGAACCTCATTGGTTCTTGCTAGTCCTCAAACGTGCTGCGTAACACGTGAATGAACCTCATTGGTTCTTGCTAAAGCTCAAACGTGCTGCGTAACACGTGAATGAACCTCATTGGTTCTTGCTAAAGCTCAAACGTGCTGCGTAACACGTGAATGAACCTCATTGGTTCTTGCTAAAGCTCAAACGTACTGTGTAACACGTGAATTAACCTCATTGGTTCTTGCTAAAGCTCAAACGTACTGTGTAACACGTGAGGTTGGTTCTCACATGTCAAGTTAACTTGCTTGAGCTTCTGTTTACCCCAACTGATCTGAGCTGATCAATGTTTATATGTGAATAAAACCCAAATTCAATCTGTTCATCATATAAAGCGATGGAGTCTCTTCAGAACATTTTGAACAAAACCGCTTAATTCATATGGATTAGTTTTATGAACTCTTTATGAACTTTTTGATGCGTCAAAGTGGCAGGTGCGTAGCTGTCAATGGAGGGACCAAAATGTCTCAGATTTCATTAAAAAGATCTTCATTTATGTTTCGAAGATGAATAAAAATCAGGTTCGTAACGACATGAGTGTAAATGATTAATTTTTGGGTGAACTATCCCTCTAAGGAAAGACTCAAATCATATAGAAAATCAAAATATGAGAATGTACATTTTAAAAACTTTTTTCTGTAAAACCAGAGCAGTGGTGTTATGACATGACTTTCTCTTAAAATATATTCTTTAATCAAATTCTGTTCAAGTCTCAGACTATTGAAGCGATTGACTATTGCCATAATGGTTTACCCTACTTCGGGTTCACTTGCACATTATGAGCTTAGCTCCAGCCGTGGTCTCCTCACAGATCTGGTTTTGTGCTGCTCCCCTCTCCTCCAAACCCCTCTTTATAATCTCAAGATGGTGCACGTCTTTGAGGTGTTATAGAAACAATCCCATTAAGTGAACGGCAGGCGAAGTAGATCGCCTTTCAGAGAGATTACTCAACAGATGCCTCTCTGGCCACAGGGAGGCAATGGTTATGACTGCAGGGCTAGACTCCTGTTCCCGAGGGACACGGGGGAGATGCCTCCTCAAGCACACACACGCACGATCACTCATCCATTTGAAACACTATATGATGCAAATGTACAGATTTCAAACGGAGGTCCGTTTGGCAATTTGTCACATTTGTCTCAAACTAATTCATTAAGGACAGGTGTCAAGCATTCGAGACAGTGTTGGCTCTGGTCGTTAAAACTTTGTTATTGTTCGCTTCGTTATTGTTCAAAGTTAATGGACCTTGTGAAGAGCTGTTGGAGGAAATGGAGAGCCGATGTTTGTGCAAATGTTCTGTTCTCTCCGCATCCTTATTAGTTATTTACTAATACCCAAAACCCAATTTTTTATTCTGTCACATACTCTCCCTCAATGTCTTTCCAAACCCATTACTTTTTTTTTGCAGAACAAAGATGTTTTGAAGAAAGTTGGGGCCAAATCAATGTTGGACCCCATTCACTTTCATTGTACGCACAAAAAAAGAAGCAACTGTTCTGTTCCACAGAAGACAAAGTCATACAGGAATGACAAGAGCGCGAGTAAATTATGACAGAATTAAAAAAAAAATTTGTACAATCAGTGTACTGTATGTTTGTTTACATGCACCAAGCTACTGTGGGTTTTTGAAGCATTAAATACATGTTATATGTCTATCTTTTGATACAGGCCAATTATAATCTGATTGATGTATAAACATGCTAGACAAAGCCAAGCAACAACTGCATTATCAGTTAAGGTGTGGTCACATTTACAGTGGTTCTGTGAATTTTCACAGGCAAAATTCAGGATATTACCCACTACGATTTATTTCATAAATGGTTCAAGTTGGTCACACGGATTGAAAGCTGCTTGGATTGAAAGGTGTGCTTCATACATTGCTACACTAATGACAAGAGTCAAGGGAAATGTTTTTTTTTTGTGTGTGTTTTTTTTTGTCTGTGAAATTGCACTAAAATGTTCCTAGTGTGACTGCACCTTTAGTCCCAACATCGCAAAAATCATTCAGTATAAACCATTTAAGTGGCATTTTAAAAAGTTATTGCTTTAGTCCGACTAAAGCCAAACTTTTCTAGTGCCTGTAAATGCAATTCGTGACTTGATATATTATGGTAAAGATTCTTCTACCCTCAACAAAGCTGAAAACTCAGTTGTTACAATATCCCATTCCTTCTGACAATTGGTCTGCCTTTGTAACTGTAACTGAAATGAGGAACCAGGATATGTATTTGCCTCATCCAGTGCGTGTGCCCAGGTTTCTCCTAGGTTTTTGGCTCCCGTCCTCCGTTAGCATACGGCCTCTGAAGTATCGACTCAGAGTGGGAACTCTTATCTATCTCACCCGCTGCTCCCATCCTGCGAGGTGCCGGATGACAGAATAATTGGATAATTGCTTTCTGGCACATGCATCACTTGGTCCGAAATTGAGTTACATCCGTCTTTCTTCCCATCGAAATATCGGCATCATCAGAAAGAGACGGAAAGCTATACCTCTCTCCCCCCTCAGCACTTCCGCCGCCTCAATGCCAGCAGCGAGTGGAGGAGATGCCTTCATAATTGTGGAGCACAATGCCTGGGCCGGGAGGACTTTACATGCCACACAAAGAGCTTAACACCTGGACTTTCAATGGAGGTGGTCCGCTTCACATCTAGTGTGGGAGTCGGAGCCCTGCCTTTGGACATGTGCTGTGTGGAGAGGTTCTGCGGAATTAACGTTTTGATGTTTGATCTCTTCTCGTCGTTCTGTTCTGACACACCCATGTGTCGTCATTCCATTGTCCCTTAGGGACTTTTCTAGAGCCACGTGGCTTTGAACTGAGAGGTCTCTCTATGGAGCTGTAATGAATCTAATGTGCTTTTTTTTTTTTGGCAAAATATGGACTAGTTAAATCAAACTTTGATTTAAGTCTTCTCATCCTACCATCTCATGTCTGTGAGCACACTTTGTGTGTTTGCTTCCCAATGTACAGTATATTGTTTGTGTCCAATTGGTATGTTTGAGTCAAAACTCAAATAGTATTTAAATGTATTTTTCAGTAAAATTGAAGCTAAAATAATTGTTAACAAAAGTTTTTGTTTACATAATATATATATATATATATATATATATATATATATATATATATATATACAAACACACATATTATGTAAACAAAAACTTTTATGTTAGATGGGATTAATCACAATTAATCGATTTCACAGCACTATTAAAAACTTAAACGAAAATGAGAGATGTTGCAATAGCAACAAACTGAAATAAGTTTAAGCTGAAGTACTAAAATTATTAAATCTGTAATAAAAATGTTATAAAGAAATATTAAAAAAGGTTTCCTGGTATGGTAAATAAAATAAAATAAAAATGTTGATCTTAAAAAAAAAAGGTCATAAAACCGACAAGAGCAAATAACAAATATGAACTATTTAGAAAACACTTTTCACACTTGTCAAATAAAATATGCAAAAAAAGCTCTAATATGAAATTTAACTGGCTTTTGTTTTTGTTTTTCTCCTCAGGAACACCTGTCTCAAAAAAAGTACATCGTAGACATCATGACCGACAGCAGCGTGCCCTCAGACAGTGCAAAAGATGGAGAAGAGAGACAGAAAGCTCGGAAAAAGGCCAAGAAACTGCGGGCACGCATGAACTCAAGGTGATGCGATCACATTCTCTTCTCTCTTTCTTTTCTTTATCTCCCTCCCTCACTCTGTGCGGCTAAAGCGTGGTGTTGTGGCTTATGAGAGCTTTATGAGTGACAAGGAGATGGAGAGCAGAGGCGATGTGCATCCTGGCTGTCCACGCGGCAACACTGATGAGCTTAATTTATGGCCACTCTCTGTGATTGGGGAGGAAAAAGTGAGAATCGATCTGTTAGCCCCTCCCCACCACTCCCCCACTTTCACCTGTTAAGAGCTTTTCTCCTAATTGGTTGCCACCACGCTGCCAAAACTGAAGGCTTCTCTACTGTACAATAGTATGTTAAAGTATGTGTAAAGCATGCCTGTTTTTCTCTCTTCCAACTATTGATTTTAAAATGAAGTATCAAAGAAAATCAATAGTAATCAACAAATAGGAGCGAACGCGTCTCAGTGTCAGATCCTAGACCTGGGCACTATCAATTTTTCCTCCTGTCACAACTGTTAGTGTGTGTGTGTGTGTGTGTGTGTGTGTCTTGGTGTAAGTACAGTTAATGTGGTATGTTTGTTTGTCAGTAAGGCTAAAAATGGAATTAATGTCTTCAGAGATTGTTTGAGTTCTAAAGAGCCAGGGAATTTTTGATATAACTTTATACATCCGTGTGGGGATAATGTTTGTTACTAACTGCTAATATTCAGTCTAATTATATATTGAAGTGTATTCTGTGAGGTTTTTATTTAGTGACATTCTTTAGAAAATGATTTAAACGGTAACTACAGCACATTAATAAATGAAAAAAAGTAAATTCTCTATACAAACTTGTAGATATTTATAAGTTGTAATTAGGTACTGATAATGTAAATATTGATATTTTTTAGGTCTATATGAAGTAAATCTATTTGTTCAAACATAATTTAGTCATTGTAAGTTAATTTTTTGTCCAAATGAATTTGACGTTTCTGCTTAATTACTGTATACGTAAGTTGTAATTTCGTTATATAAGTTAAATGTGTGCATATATATATATATATATATATATATATATATATATGTGTGTGTGTATGTATGTATGTACTATACTTATATAAATTACGTATGTATATAAATGTTATAATATTTTTGTTGTAATTTCTGTTTTCAATAATTGAAATTTCAACATAAGATACAATCCATCCATATCCATCCATTCTCAAAATCGCTGGTCTTATGTAGAATGAATCGCAGGAGTTATATGGTTATTTTGTTATAGTACATCATGAAATATCTGCATTTTTAAGTTGTAGTAATTGCTGCACAGGAAATTATGATGTTTGTAAGTTATAGTAATTACAACATTGACTAAAGTTGAAATTTTGTTTGAACTTATGCATGTTGAAATTTCATTAACCTAAAATTTCTATGCTGATAAGTTGTGATTGTAATGACATTTCTGAATATGTGATTTTAATAACATTACAGGCTTTCGTAAGTTTTCATATATTTCATGAGAAATGTCGACAGTTATAAAACGTTTTTGAAGGTTGTAATTGCTGCATCCCTAGTGGCCTTACAGTAATTGTAATTTGTAGACTATCTCTCTTTCTCTTTCTCTCTCTGTCTCTCTCTCTCTTGTCTACTAACAGTCTTCCAGTATAGAGGAGACCGACAGTCTGCCCTGCTTCTGAGCTCATTAATATAGAGGTAGCTCAGAGGGCAGAAAACAGCTCTGAGCTTTGGCTGGGAGAGTGACAACATGAGCCTCCTCTGTTCTCTGTCACTCCTGTGCTGAGCCCTGCAACACTCACGCTGCGAGGGAAAGAGGGTGAGGAGGAAAGAATGAAAGGGAGAGAACAGGCGCTACACGCTCATAAATCACGGCCGCCCACAGCCCTGGCTTGCTGAGGTTGGCGGCTCCACCGCGGGGTGGAAATGAGCCGTTTTATAGGAGCACAGTGTGGCGTTTGTAAAACGCTGGAGAGCTTTTCTCAGCCCTCCCAGGTAGCCCTGTCCCCCAATGTCATTGTTAAGCCCGCTCAGTCCCCGTCAGAGCCGTGGCATGGAAAAAGGCTGTTTAATTTCCTTAGCTGGACCCTGATTTATTCTTCAAATATATGGCTTGTTCTTCATGTGCAAACGTGTGGTTTTAATTACCATGAAAGCAGCATGTCCGCCCGTGTCAGCATTGGACGTGGGCTTTAAACTTTCAGAGTATCTCACTCTTAACTCTTTCCTTTTCTCTCTGATGGGCCTTTCTCTCGTGGATGGTGTTTGGCAGGTTGCATTACTTGTCTCTTCTCCAGGCTTGAGAACTGAGTTCTGTGTGTATTGTTGGTCTACCTGAGAGAGGGCGGTGCACAAAAGACCCCCTGTTCTGCACTCCCAGAGGAGTTTACTCACAAATTCAGAAAAAATTTCCCTAGAGGAGACTCAGTGAGGAAGGTGGGGGAGAGAAGGAGGGAATAGATGAGCTACAAGGAAACAAGGGATGGATCTGGGAAAAGATGTACAAAAAAAGGACACATTGAGGGAACATGGCGACCTCAAAGGAGGATCTCGTGAGCAGCCTTTTGCAATCTGACAAATGGGAAACTCCATGGTACGGTCAGTGTGACAAAGACAAATCTTCAAGTTCCTTTAGACTCTTTCTGTCCTCTGAGTCCAATGCTGCATAGACTGCTGTGATGTCTCTTGTGAATTCTGAACCAGTTCCGACATGATGCCCACTAAGGAAATGGAACACCACCCCATGGTACGGTCAGTGTGGCAAAGACAAGCCTTCAAGTGGCCAATTGTGAGGAACCGTTTCAATCTTGACTGTAACACCCTGTGCTCTTGTGCACTGCACACTGTCTCAAGTTTGCAAGGTCACCATGATCTGAACATTTGCCTCCCTCCTCTGTTGGGTAGTCACCTGTTGTTATGGCACCAACATGTGGATTTCATGCAGAATTAAGACCGTGCAAGTGTGATCTCTGCAAAAGGACAACTAGCGGCCACAATAAGGGTGTTTGTGACCCTTCATAATCATAAATTGACACATGGGACACTACAATCTTGTGAACTTAAGGGATACTTGCAAGTGAATGCCTTTAGATGACTAGACATCATCATGTGTTCCGTTTGGGACAGGGCCAAAGTGTCTGTATGTGTGTAGTTGCCATTAAACCACGGTTCAGATCATTTCAAGACTCTAGGACCCTGCTAACCTCAGACCTTTATTTGCCATCAGGTGCATGTAAATCTTTTCTATCTCTGGATGTATCCGATATTTATTCTACTTATAACCCCTTGTATACATTTGTTGAATTTATAGATGGATAAGGCTTCATTCCTCTCAGTGGATATGTTCCACAATTCACATTTTCCCTCCCTTTTCCTCGTCCTTTTATTCATCATCAGTCAAATTGTCTTCCATTTGATTGAGAGCCTCTCTAATCCAATATTAAATATTGCAGCGCTGCCCGACCAAATCTCTGTAATTGGGAGTGCCGAGCGCCTGAGTCTCCCATAGCACATTTAAAACGGATAAACTGTATTTGTTTTTTTTTTATCCGTCCAAAGGCATTGACGGTTTTACAGTTGATTGGGGGGAGGGGCCCGTCTGCGTCCAATCGGGCGGAGGTGAATAGTGGGGCACATCGTGATGAATTGATGATTAGCTCTGCATTGTAGCTTTGTAGCTCCCCCCCCCCACACACACACACACGAATAGCTGGTTACTAATATTTATGGTGCCCGGCCCGTTTAATGGGGCCTGCCGCATTCTGAGATTGATGGTCCGGCGATTGCCCCTCTGTTTAACCCGTGCAGGCGTAAAGCTGTCAGAGAGGAATATTGTAATCTGGAGGATGAGGACGAGGCCAGGTACGGTTCACAATCTTTTTCCGAGCGCTTGAGTCTATGAATCGGCCAGGATCGTTTCACTCCGTCAAAACAAAACACTTCGGAATCAGTCTTCAAAAATGCTATGGTACCCCGAAGAAAGTGGAGTCAAACCTAATTGTGTTTACAGTCAATTTATTGTTACGTGTCTCAGTAGCCAAGGGCTAGGGTTAATAAATTAATTTGAAGTCACTATTCAGTGTGATTTATCGCCTCTTACAGATCAGGACCAGAACTTTATCCACCTCAAACTTCTAAAGACATTCAATCACCACAAATTTATTTATTTGTTTTGTTTATTAATTGAAAACTCATAATTCTCCCTTTCAACTAAGAAAATGACTGTCACCTGCTGTGAACAATTTTGTTATTGTTCCTGCTATTAGGATTAATTTGCAGGATTACACTGTATACACTGTAAAAAATAAAAAAAATAAAAAAGTGGCTGCCTTAAATTAAAGTACAATCAACTTGGATGTTTAAAGGTATAGTTCGCTTCAAAATAAAAATTCTGTCATTTACTCGCCCTCAAGTTGTTTCAAACCTGTCTTAATTTCTTTCTTCTGCTGAACATAAAGTAAGATATTTTGAAGAATGTCATTAACCAGACAGTTGATGGACCCCATTGACCTCCATAGTAGGAAGGAAAATACTATGAAAGTCATTGGAGTGCATTAACTGTTAGGTTACCAACATTCTTTAAAATATCTTTATGTTCAGCAGAAGAAAGAAATTAAGACAGGTTTGAAACCACTTGAGGGCGAGTAAATGATGACAGAATTTTAAGTGAAGTCATTTCAACTTAAATTACTTTAAACTGACTTCAGTTGAAATTAGTTGTCTCTGAAATTCTCTTCCGAAAAGAGTTTATCAGTCCCTGAAAATCCATCCATCAAGCAGTTTTTTTTTGTTTGTTTTTTTCCAGAAGATGATCGATCATCCTTATCTGACGTAATGGGAAGTGTGATTGTCAAGAATTTTGTTCGGTGGTCCACACCAGTGTCCTAGAGCTGACTGACAGCAAAACTCACAGACTGGGTCTGTGACCCACTAGGGGACTAATTCACACCCTTCAGCCAATCACCTTATTTATTTTCAATTTCTAGACTTAAATAGTGTGGCTATTGGAGAGTCCGGTATTCCCTGCTGTGAAACAACATCCTCTGCTGTGATACCTCTCTGAAGACTGAGTGTTTGTGACTCGTTCATGCTTGTTAGTTTGTGATTGCTGCTAGTGCGGTCCCAAGACTAAATAAACAGTTTGAGGCTCAGCTTGACCTCTTGACATTTTCTTTGTTCAGCATGTCGTCTTATCTTCTCATGTCTTCAGGCTGACAGCCATCGGACTCCTCTGTTGCTCTCCGTCTGTCTTTCTCTCTCCATCTCTTTCTGACAGACTTGTTTGTCTTTCTTTTTCAGGGCTAAAGAGTATGAGACATGCATGGAAGCCAAGTCCCAGACCCCCGACTCTCCTTACAAGGCGAAGTAAGCTCCCCGCTCCACTTTTAAGGATCGTATACCCTACTTGAGGTTTTCTACCGAGTAGTCATGTCTTAATGCTGTCTTTTAAAATCCAAGCTTTACAAATTATGCCAGCACTGGGCTTTCCTTTATCAAACCTTTATAGTTTTGTTGTATAACTATGCAAAACTGATATACAAGCGATGTTGTCAGGGATCTCCTCTTAAAGTCTATAATTCTTGCTGTTTTGCTCAGTTTGGTCTTTTTGGTCAGGTTTCAAAATCAGGTTTTGTTCTTTTGCACAATGATAGTAAAAACCCCAAATCACCTATACTTGTGACATTCCAGTGGTCCCTGACAAGGGAATAATATACTGGATCTTTTTAAATTAAAATCAATATGCTGAAAATTTCTAAAAGGACTATGGTTAAGGTATAGCTAATATGTTTGGATAAAACATGCAAGTCATATTCAGTGTTGTCATTGTTAACTAAAAATGATTTTCTTTAATTGAAATAAAGCTGTGTGTATGTATATCTGTGTGTGTGTATGCGTGTGTGTGGTGTGTGTATATATATATATATATATATATATATATATATATATATATAGATATGAAACTGAAAATAAGTAATACAATTACTTAACTAAAATTAAAATAAATTAAATCTAATTAAAAATATATATTTTTAAAAAACTAATAAAAGTGACAAAAGCAAAATTACTTAAACTATAATTTAAATGAAAACTGAAAACAAAAAAAATTATAGCTAATTCACAATATAAAAAAACACTATATTATATAAATTATACTAAAAGAACACAAATATTTCACACCAAAATCAAAAGAAATTGTATTTTGCATAAAGAATTATTTTGTACAATTATTTATTTTACTATTTATCTTTCATGACCGTTCAGCACATTGTAAATTACTTTTTTCAAGAAAAGAAGTCTCTTTATTTTTTAATAGTGTATAAAATCAGTATACTGTAAAGCCAGTACAATAAATACCAAACAAATGTCTTGATATATACAATTTGCATAAATTAATATATATTTTTCACATTACAGTCATTTTAATGTTTTATATATTATAGTAAAATTATTGTATAATGTTTTTTTTTTAAGGCTGAGTTTTTTACATTTAATCAGAATATTTGAAATGCAGTACAACAAATAACAAACTGATACTAACTACATTCATTTATAATTACCTTACAATTTAAATATCTATTTTCACAGCCAGTAATGAGAATTGGGGAGAAGAAATGTGGTTAATTATCATGAAAATAATGCAAAAATAAAAATGTCAATGGGAAGTATGTCACTCTGACATGAAAACAAATTGATGCATTTATGATTGTTTTGAATACGTGCATGTGTTTGCTTTCTTCCAGGCTCCAGCGTCTGGTGAAGGACCTGGTAAAGCAGCAACAGGGGCAGGACAGTGGCCAATGGGCCAGTAACAAAGTGTCTGGCCTGGACAGAACCCTGGGAGAAATCTCACGCATTCTGGAGAAACAGGTTTGTACATATCTCTTATTGTCCATCTCCCTGGTGTGTTCTGATAGAGAAATGCCCTCTAAAGTAATTTTACTGAAAAGACTCCACAACTTCACGTAGTGCAATGCACTTTCTTAACTGAACAAAGCTGGAGATACCAGTAAAAATGACTGAATGGATGTGTGGTATATGTTGTTTAAACTGCTGTTTATCTGTCCATCATTACTACTGCACAGTCACACCAGGGTTCTTCTGGAACTGTATGCATCTGAGCGGTGTTTAGACCAGTCTATGTCAGGCGCTTGGGGGTTTTATTGTCTGAAGTCTAGTGTGTGTGTGTGTGTGTGAAGGAAGGGATTTGACTTGAAGATAAGCCTCTAGGCTGCTCTCAACACCGACTCCACTGAACCGCCGGCTTTGGCTGCAGTCCTCCCCGTCTTGCAGTCTATGCAGAGTATCGCTTTCCATCCCCAACTCTCTGCCCTCGGTTATTTGCTAATGAGGGCCAGGTTAGGTGCTTGTTTTCATTGCCGCAGATGTTATTAATTGGCGGAGATCCCCGTTTGTCAAACAGGCGAACATGTTTCCGAACGTTTGGCTTGCTACTGTTGTGCATTGTGGCTTTTGAACAAAAATATGTTCGTTTTTCAAAAGTAAATATAATCCAAATGACTTGAGGTAACAAAAGCAGGGAAGCTTTTGAAGATGTATTTTAGCAATCACTTGAGTTTTTTCTAATGCTAGCTTGGCATGTCACCACCCACCATGAAAGAGCTCTATTAATATCCCACTATTCAGTGTGAGTTTTGAGATTAAATCCATCAATTGTAGATTAAAAGAGCAGTTCACTTTTGATGATTTTGATAACATTTTTAAAGATGCTTGATGGAGCTGTTCTGAAGTAGTGATGATATGTGATATTAACAATGATTGTGTTTACATTTACTCTTGTAAACCATTGCGTAATATTATCTTATAGTTAGTAAAGTGTCTGAATTTAGTTTTTGTCTCTGACAAAACTCATTTTCCAAAAGCAGCTAGTTTGGGGGTTGCCTAAACAACTAGTTGACTAATCAGTTTTAACTCAAACCCCTGTATAATTAGACTGGTTTCAGGTTTACCTGACCCCACTTGAACCTTAGGGACTGTTTACATAAGATGCATTTTTGCATTCAAAATGGCTTAAGGTATCTCAATGGTATGAAACAATGCAGGAGACTTAGTGTGTGTTTTTAAGAGTTGGATGGTCAAAATGCTGTGTGTGCGTGTAATGGGACACTCAAAAAAGCTGTAAAAGATGTGTTCCACCACAGGCTAGAACTATAACAGTACATTTTTATAATTATATGAGAATAGGGAAGTCCACACCACAACGATAACGCCACAGAGAAAACATTGACAGCCAATCGGAACTTTAAAGAACTTGAGCATTTAAGCAGCAAACTTCATAGCTGCAGTGTGCTTTTATAATAAACAGAACATGTTGGTGCTGACACATATAATTGTATCTTTATAGTTATTGTTCTTGGTGTGAATGGGCCTTAAGGGTTATGCTGAATAAACACTAAAAAAATTAAATAAACTAGTCACACTGATTAATCAACTAGTATGTTGGTCAACTATTGTGACCCATCTCTAGTGTACTATATATCTCTAGATCAATAAAGAGGAAATGGATTGGTGACACGTCACATTTTGGTAATGAAACTGGATGTTTACGGTTTCTGTAATACACTCTTCAAATGAAGGTATGTGTGGTTTGGTGGGGGTGTGTTTGTGGGTGGATGCATGGTGCATTGATGGTGTCCTGTATTGACCACTGGGAGGAGATTTGGGTTGTTAATGGTCTTTCAGGAGGGAGAGGAAAAATGTAAGAGACTGAAGAGGGTGGTAAAACTGAGCTAATGGGCAAGGAGGAGGGCCGAGGGAGGAGAGGAAAGCATAAGCTGCTAGAGAGGAGTGAAAGGGATGTAATAATCAGCCATGAACCCAACATTTCTAATTATTGTCTAATTTGTTTTCACATTCAGAATCAGTTAACTCGAAAGTGACTGTTTTTGACTTGAAATATAGTTCATTACAATACAGATGTCATAGCAGCACATTGACCAGTGAAGTGAATAAAATTGAAATTAACCCAGCACTATACTTTTAAAATCCATTTTTTTACACAATATAGCAAGGCAGGTTTGAAGTAACTTAACACTGTTAATATTCCACATTCCCTTCAACAGATTTTCTCAGATCAGACCTTGTCATCTCATTACCCTCTCCAGGCCCTGTTCTTCTTAGAAATGTCTCTGAATGACAGCTTCTATCAAGAACATGAGTACATTCTTGTGTACTGTCCCCAAGGCCTCCTACACAAACTCTTTCTGGAGTTTTCCACAGAGACCTTGCTTTAAAGAACTCACGCCGTTTTTGTTTTTGCAAGTTGCTGGTACGGTAAAGTGCTTGTGGAAATGTCAACTCCTCAGGCTCTTTCTTGTAGCCTTTTGGGAATAAGACTCTCTTAAGAGTACAGTATCTGGACTTAATTTAGACTGTCAGTCAAATCTGTGGATTCCTCTATCCTGGTTCCTGCAATGTCCAGTTAAGGTGTGCAAGCCACCAAAACTAAGCAAGTCTGTGAACCCTGGTTGTCGAGGCAGTTCCGCCTCTAATCCCAGGACAAAGTCAAATAAATACCCTTCATTGGGAGTCTGCGTACACCCCTTCCCCCTCAGCATCACCTCAAGTCAAGAACGTTTAGATTATTTGACCTAACAAGCATCTCTCATGTCACTGACTCACCTACAGATTTGTTTTTTTTCTCATACCCATATCTGATTCAGTCTCCACTTTCTCCACTAATTCCTCGAACAACACCAGACTCTCCGGACCCCTTCTAGCCCCTCAAGCAGTGCAGCCTCCCCCACTCCACTTTCCTCGTGCTGTCTTTGCTCGGGCACAGTCTCCGACCTTTGCCCGCCTCTCCCTCTGAGCCCTCTAATGGTTTATTTTGTGTCAAACCAGGTTTCAGTTTGTCTCCCGGAGAACTGGCTGATCGAAGAGCCTTTTTTCCCTTCTTGTCATTCAGGAATATTCAGGGGAGTTTCTTGTTCCTCTGATCTGCGCTCTCTTACCTTAGCAGAATGAGCTCACATATTAACATTCTGCCAGGGAGTGTTTGTCACAGCTTTCAAATAAAGACCAGGCCGAGATCAACTGCCTTTATGACACTTGAGGGACTGTCAGGAACATTCTGGGCCTGCTGGGCCAGCCAGTATTTACATTTTCATTTGCCAGCTGTCAGAGGTTGGCTCCCCTTGGTGGCCAACTAGTGGCTAGCTATACCTGATCAAGAGGCCCAAGTCTGTGGAAGGGGCCTTTCCGACATTGTACTTGCTCTCAATCCATGTTTGATGACTTGGAGAAAGGGTCCTGTGAATGAAGTTTCAGTTGAGAATAAAGAAGAACATTAGTGATTGACTGTGTCAGTGTTGCTTGAACGTTGTTTAACTAGAGATTTAGTCTGAATTCAGATCCACTAGGTGGCCAATCTTTTTATCTCTTGCCATACATTTGGCTAATTGCTGAATTGTCTACAGCAGAGGTTCCCCACCCTGGTCCCGGAGTTCCCCCCAACATTGCATCTTTTAGATGTCTCCCTAATCAAATAGAACGGATTAAAATCAATAGCTCATTAGAATAAAAATCCAAGACAAGAAATGGGTGTGTAAGATATGGATGTTGTCTAAAATGTGCATTGTTGTAGGGGTTCTCTGGGACCAGGGTTGGGAACCACTGGTCTATAACCTTAATTTATGAAAGTTTTTTTAATCATTGGTTTGTTTTTGAGGTTGTAGTTTGTTGGTTTTAGGATCATTGAAAGGCATGAAAAGAACCACATTTTTCAACAAGCCTCTTCATAAATATGTGTGAGGTGATTGGGTGTTGCCTGTCTACTGCTGAGGGACAGGTCGAGCTTTAGGATTTAGCTAGCCAGTTTAAAAAAAACATGGACATAGTTTTTGCATTCCTTCACCATGTGCTGTCAGTAAGGTAATTGTCAAACCCTAATTGCGTAGTAATTCTTTTGTTCCACTTGGCTGTTACTTGTGACTGTAATAGAGTAGAGGATTCATGTTTCGCCTCAGGCGCATGTTTGAAGGGGCACGAAGACAGCTATTAGAAGAGTCAGAAATCCGTAGTCGAAAGAATTGCCCTTGGGTAGCTAATTTTTGGATATCAGCTTGATATTTGAACTAATAATGATGTGTAGCTTTTCCATATTCTCGGTCAGAAGTTAAAAGAATCACACCATGTGTGAACTTGGCATTTTGTATACACCAGAGTTAAAGGTTTATGATTCTGGCATGCATCTATTTTCTTTTTTAATTTTGGGTTGCGTAGCATGTACTGGGGTTCCAGTTTGTAACTGACATACACTGGCGTTTCTTTAAAAATTCCCAAGGTTCCTTTTGATTATACTCTCTTGTTTCCAGTGAACAGTTGGTTTCTATTGTTATCCTAAAACTGAACACTTCCTCCCTAAATGTTTCTTGCTTGCAAAGGAGCATGATTATCAAGAACAAATTATCTTCCAGTGTGTACTTAAATATGGACTGTTAAAACTTAAACTGTAAAGACTAACTTATTGCTTTACTGTCTACAGTACTCTTGATGGGGTTTATAGCTCTTTCCCTTTCTTGTAATGTCAGCACAGGCCTCTTCACTAAATAGAAACTGTTTATGCCTATGTGTATTTCTATACTACTTCTTAAAAACAAAACACAGAGTTGTACCCTGTCTGCATGCCAGCCCTCATATTCATTCTGAGATCTGTCCCTGTAACCAGACGGGGCATGTTTATATCACTGCGCCACTTGCCAAAAGATGGATGGGCCTAAGACGGAACCTTGCTGAACCCCTCCGTCAATGAACGACCCAGCCAGTTGTTCTCCATCTGTTGCAAGAAGGGGGATGCAGCATTTTAGGAGCACTCCCCTCCCCCTGACTTTTCATGTTGGCTAATTACACAGACACATCCAGCCCTCCTTCCCACTTAACATGCACCCCAGACCCATACCCTTGTCCTGGCCAACCAGCGGGAAGTGCAGCTCCCTGGGCCCTTTGATTAGCCTTGCCTAAAATGGCCACACTTGTTAGCAATTGAATAAGATTGCTCAATCCATATAATTTAGATTTACTGTGCAGTTTTTTTTTGTCTGTATTGTTTGTAGCGGCATTGAAATGTTTAGGTTGCCAGAAAATTGCACGAGTGAAACACAGTCCCTCCTTAGTTATGTTAAGATACAAATGGTATGTTAACATTATTCCTGCTGTTGTAGAGGCATGCTGGTTGCAAATAAATAAACCTTTGGGTTTCTCTTCTGACATGGCCTGCTGAAAAGGCATATCAATGCCAGATGTCTTTATTGAGAATCGGAAGCCCCTGGCAGCATGTTAAAGTTGCACTTTTGGTTATAATGTGAAGAAGTTTACAACATTGTATGTCCTGTATATGATTTACTTTAATATTGCTGCACATGCTTTTCAATTTACACTAGGGTCAGTCTAATAAAACATAGGTCTGATGATTTATTTTGCCCAGAGACAGTAGAAATTGAAAGGCGTTAATGTATAGCTTGAAATTAGATTTTCTGAGGAACAGTTTTCCTCCACCTGTGATTGCCACTTGTTTCCGGGGATGCAGAGTACTCGACTATTTGTACATCATTATTCTACTTAAATAAAATACAAATGATTCAATATTATTTAATTACTATTGAAAATGAATACATGTACTTTTACTCAAGTACAGTTCAGAAGCTAAAATTGTCCTTTTTCCACCCCTCATCATTTTGTTTAGAACTTTAAGTACTTTTTTGCAGATTATCATGAGCTGCATCTTTGCGGTCAAATTCAGAATGTAGGTTAGCGTTTTTACTCAACTTTAGTTTTTACTCAGTTACTCAACGTATGGGTATGTCAAGAGTCAAAGTACCAAACTTAGTTACTTTAGTATAAATAAACCTAATTATATTTCTTTTTTATAACTCTGTTGCACAAACAAGGAAAGCTTTCTCCTTACTTTCTATATTGTATTAATTATAGCCCTTGCTAAGCATGCATGTCATTAAACTCTTTGTATCTCTATAATCTGATCATCTCAACTTCAATCACTTTCCTGAACTCCTCCAGATTCCAGGTACTTTGCTCAGTGTGGGGATCTGTCAATAAGCCAGCCAGGGCAAGGTTGAGACGCCTCCCTCTGGACTGAGTTCCACACGCCATCACAGTACAGGCCCCAGCTAACCCTTCCAAATGCCTCCTAAATAGGCCACCATGAGCGGCCAACCCTCCAGCCTTCGGTCGGTTTGACATGGCTTTGCTGCAAACCCACTCTATTTACTGTTGCGACCTGCGTTCATCATCACGATATAGGCAGCGAGGCACCATATCCGTCTTCACAGAGCTGTCAGTGAGCTTTTCTTAATCCCAGCCGCTGTTTGAGCGCGTTCCACCTTTCGTGTACCTGACAACAAGCTTGTTCCAATCTCTTAACCCTGGCAAGGGTTCAACCTTCTTTTTGCCACCGGATCTCCAGGAATGACTCTTTGGCGGTACCTGTGATTGACAGGAGAGGAGCTTATATGTAATTTTGCAAAGCGCTTCCTCTGTTTGCTGCTCAATATGTTCAGGCTTGTTGGCAGCCCCCACCATCCCCTGTACAAAAGCATCTCGAAGTGCCTGTCTTTGATTGCTGTCACATAGCGTACGAGAATCTGACCTCATTATATGAAGTAGGTGCAATGTTCTCTCTTCTCCTATTCTTTGCTCTCCAATCCTGCAAATAAATGACTCAACTGCTATCAATTTCAAATTCAGAGTTGTTGATTTATGTGTTGTTTTGTGGCAACATTGGGGTCGAACTCATCAGCAACCTCTGATGTACTTACTTCCTTTACTCAAAGTAAGGGAGCTGGGGAATTTTGACTCTAAACCGTATGACTCATTTAAAGGGGTTCCACTTTGAACTTTAAAGAATTTTATGATGCGAGTAAAAATGTCCCCTCTGTAAACAGTTTGATTTGAGAAGCACGTCAGTTAAATGACTGTTTTATGTCTCTTCTTTCTCAGAGACGCTCATTCGCTCCGTATGAGTTTCAGGCACAGTTTAGTTGACCCCCTCTTTAAAGTTTTACGGCTAGTATCTATGATAACCAACGACTGAAGGTTGTGTTTGAACCTTCCCTATCCTTAAAATTTGAAAACCCTCAAATAACTTTGAATTCATACCGGTCAATTACGTGACACATTTTTTGGCCTATATGTATATAAAAATATAACTTTTTTTACAGTGAGGTTGTTGTTTTTTACAAATCAAAGTCATATGGTGTGACCAACATGCTGGAAAAAAAAACAGGAATCATAGACAGGACCCCTGTAGACCCTCATGACTGTACCAAGATCCATACCTTTTTGTGACAAGACAAGGTTAATTCAGGTTTTGAAATGTCATGTGGTGCAAATGTCGAAAAATTAAATAATTAATAACTCATGATATTTGTAAAATAATTAAACTTTTTACTATTAAGAATCTATTTAAACATTTATTTGAAAATAATAATTAACGTGTACAAGCACACACATATGCTCACAAGGAAAATATTAAATTTTACTTGATGGGTACACCACATGACATCTAATTGAAACATTTGTTGAAAGCGGCCTACACGTTTTTCAAACAGGAATGCAAAGAGTACATTTCTAAGAACTTTCAAACATTTATTGTAAAAGATTTGTTGTGTCATCAACACTGTAGACTCGTGACGTAAAATGTTTCTTGTCCAGTCTAAATTGTGACTCATTCTATGTATTCCCTAAGCTCTTCTTTGTCAAACCAGACCACCCCTGCTTTGTGTGCAGATATGTACGTTTGTTGTCCTGCGTTGGTTTTTGGTTGCTGTTGGGGGGTTGGGAGGGGTTGTGCACTTTTGAGATTTAGCAGGAATTCTTTGGGGATCACTTTGTTTCAAATTTCACTCCAGCTCCCCTCTAGAAAGCAGGAGGTGGGCAACGAGAGGATGCCTCCAATGCAATAACAATGTGATACTTGAGTCTGCTCGCCTCTCCATGTTTGTGACTGTTTCTCTCTCTCTTTCAGAATAATGCAGATCAGGTAGCATTTCAGGTAGGAGGGGGTTTGACTGCTCTGGAACAGATCCTACAGGTTGTCACTGCGGCCTCCAGTCCCACTGCGGTCCCCCGTATTCCTCTCAAGTGAGTACTGACTTGAAGGTGCACAGGCTCACCTTCACATGGTGTCACTTTTTTCTATTGGGAAGTTTTAAAATGTTTATAATGATGTGGCATCTCAAAAATCATAGTTTAACAGTGAGACACAATGCAATGGCCTAAATAAATATCCATCCAGATGTTTTTTTCTGGCACTAATATAACATGTAACTGAAGTCGCGAGTCTTTTCTTCCCTGTTGTGAAAAGATTTAATGTGGGACTTGATTTTTTCCATTGGAAATTGATTGGATGGTTGTGGTTTGCTATTGGTGGATCTCATGTGAGTGACAGGTTGGCCCGCCCTCACAACAGTAAACACGTCATCAGAGCAGAGAACAGATTTCGGTGCTGGAGGGAGGGGAAGTTATTTTGATTAAAGATTGTTAAAAAAACAAAAACATCGCTGATGTGCATGGATAAATCTTTTATAATAAATACTGCAATATTCCATAAAAAAAATATTTGATGGTGACTTTAAATTCTTAATTTGCTGGCTTTTTTCAGCAATTATTGATATTTGAATTATTGATTGATTATAGTAATATTGTTGGCCTTTTTACCACTTTCATTGATGGTAATATAGTCAGAAAATCGCAGGAAATGATGTTGACTAGCAGGATTGGATCAGGAAACGGTAAGACCTCAACTCTGACTTGTTAAATAATTTTTCTTGAATGAACATATTGTACTCTCAAACACAAAACACTTTTTTTTTTCTTGCTTACAAATATTTTGTCATTTTCTGATCATGATTTGTGGTCTCCTTCCAATCCAACAAAGTGAATCCGGCTCAGCTGTTAAGTCATTTGCCTTCTTTCCAGTGCTCTGCATCACAATAACTTTATAATGAATAAGAATGTTCCTTGTTTAGAAAATAAAAAGCACGCTTCTGAATCATCCATTTCGCAGTCTTCCCTCAGCCCCTCGCTGGTATACAGAAAGCATATTTGTCCTATCCGTCACTTGGAAATGGGAATGGAGTTTGAATAGTGGGTCTGGAACTAGTGGCGTTGGCCAGTAGATAACCTCAGAGAGCGGCTGTTTTCACTAGAGAGAGCTCCTAATGGACTTCAATAGCCTCTTTGCCTTCCTCATTAGCATTTGCTGTTTTCCAAATCTTCCTTAATGGAGAAATGCTGCTTATATTTATAATGCTTTTACAGGCCATCTAGTGTTTATTGATTTTTCTCTCTCGTACTCTCACTCTCGTTCTCTGCGTCTCCTTGTCGTTCGGTCATTAATTCCAGAAAATTTCAAGTGGGCTATAATATTATAATGAATTTTTATGAACTTCAGTTTTTGAAGAGGTTGAAACTGCATTGTATTTGATTATAGGGTTAGTTCACCAAAAATAAAATCCAGTCATTATTTACATGCAAATGTCATTTCAACCCCAAATTTATTTCTTCCAGAGAACACAAAATTCAACATTTTTAATAACAAACCGGTCGCTCTGTTCCATGAATTTAAAGTGAATGGGGAGTGGAGATTTCATGCTTACAAAATGACAAAAACATCATAAAACTATTTAATATTACTATTGCACTATATTGTAAGTAATTGCACTATATATAATAAGTAATCTAAAGTTGTACAATATAGCTTTTCATGAGGAACATATGAAAATTTTGATCTTTTAAATGAATCGGCTGATCTGGTTCACAAAACTTGAATAATTTGTTCTGATCCAGTTCTCGGGTTCAACTCACTCGTGGCAGTTAACATCCCTGACAAAAGAAAATTATCAATTAAATTGTGATTTACATTTCGGCCTGTTCCTCACATAATGTGTGTATAATACATATATGTGTATAATAATCATATTTCAAAAAACTATATTAGTGTATATGGTCTACATCTATGATACTTTAATTGTTGTTTTGCCACCTTTTTGGAAGTTTGAAAGCTCCTTTCTACATTCATTGTACTGTAATTGCTTGGAAAGGACTGAGCAGGATGTTTTTTAAGATTGTGGTCCTTTTGTGATCTGTGGAAGAAAGAAACTCGTGGAACAACATGAGGGTGAGTAAATGATGACAGATTTTTTATATTTTGTGAACTGCTACTTTAAACGTGTGTGTGTGTGTGTGTGTGTGTGCGTGTGTGTGTGCGTGTGCGTGTGTGGCATGTTGGGTCAGGCTGTGCAAACACATCTACCGCCATCCTCCTCTCTTGTTTTGAAAGATCCACTTGACTCGCTCAGGAGGAGGTAAAGATCTTTGAGGCATTTCTGTCATTCTCTCATGTCCTGTGCAATCAGACGCTGAAGTGGTCCCTCTCTGAGGATAAAAGAGTAGCCTCACTTTCATGACTGAGGTTCTGCCCCGTCTTGACTCGACTCTCTGCGAAGCATGAAGCCAAATACAAAGGTTATCAGTAAATAAGTGTTTTATTCTCTAACAATCCCATTCTGTGCCAGTGCAAGCTTATACTTCCGTTCAGAAAACTTTTATCAACAAAATAATTTTCTAATTCATCTGTACACCAATAGGTCTGGGCAGTATAGATATCATTTTAATTATGGCTCGAGATGTTCCAGCTTCATGTGTTTGATTGATAGAATTTTAAGGTTAGGTTATATATATATATATATATATATACAAACACGCACACACGCATACACACACACACACACATATATATATATATATATATATATATATATATATATATATATATATATATATATATATTGTGGCGAGGGACGGCCGAGGGACGTGAGAGAACGGCGCGAGGCCGGTGGTGCGATTGCTAATGAGCAACACCTGTATAGCACACCGGTCTCGCATCTCTCACGGAGGAGCGGAAGCATGAAGGGGGAGCGACGACATTAATGATCGAGAGAGGAACAGGCCTGATTTTAGTTGTTCTGGTTTTTGTATTTGTGTTTTATTTTAGCCAGCAGTCGTCCGCAAGGGGCTGCTGGCCGTTATGTTTTATTTTGGGTAAGCCAGCAGTCGTCCGCGAGGGGCTGCTGGCGGTATTTTAGTTTGTTTGTTTTATTTTAAATAAAGTTTATTTTGATTGTTCGCCGGTTCCCGCCTCCTTCTTCCCTGAACATTGCTACACATGTGCCGAAACCTGGGAAGAGGGAGGAACGCGCTGTCAGAGAGTCCTCGCCGCTGTGGGGAATCCGCGGTGCCATCGAGCATGGTGCGCGAGTCGCCGCCGCTCGCCGTGGGCCGGAGCCTGCTGCCATCCGCCGGGCAGGGGAGGAGCAGGGAGCGGGGGACTCGCGGCCATGGACGCTCGAGGCGGTGCGCTGGAGTGAGTTGCCGGGGGGACGGCCGAGCTCGCTGCCGGCCGCCTGGGAGTTGGAGGGGCGGCTGCCGTCCGGGAGGGAGCGGGGGAGTCGCCGCCGCTCGCCGTGGGCCGGAGCCTGCTGCCGTCCACCAGTGAAGGGGAGGGGCAGGGAGCGGGGGACTCCTGCCGTCTGCCCTAGATCCCAAGGAGCCGTCGCCGTCCACCGGGCGGCGGAGGAGTGTCGAGCCGTCCACCGAGGGCTACCCAGCGTCACCGCCAGGCACCGCGGAGGAGATCGCCCAGCTGGTGGAGGACCATGATGGCAGCGCGTTGTAGGAACCGGACCATGTTTTTTTTTTGTTTTTTTTCCCTCTCTCCCCTCTCTCGATCTGTCGCTCCTCATGCTTCCGTCTCCGTTTCCCTCGGCTTGTCGGTCCATACCCCCCAGGGATCGCCGCCGCCGGGGGGGAGTAGGCACAGGCTCGTGGGTGCCCCCCGGCCTGTGAGGGGCGATGGGGGTATGTGGCGAGGGACGTGAGAGAACGGCGCGAGACCGGTGGTGCGATTGCTAATGAGCAACACCTGTATAGCACACCGGTCTCGCATCTCTCACGGAGGAGCGGAAGCATAAAGGGGGAGCGCGACATTAATGATCGAGAGAGGAACAGGCCTGATTTTACTTGTTCTGGTTTTTGTATTTTTGTTTTATTTTAGCCAGCAGTCGTCCGCGAGGGGCTGCTGGCCGTTATGTTTTATTTTGGGTAAGCCAGCAGTCGTCCGCGAGGGGCTGCTGGCGGTATTTTAGTTTGTTTGTTTTATTTTAAATAAAGTTTATTTTGATTGTTCGCCGGTTCCCGCCTCCTTCTTCCCTGAACATTGCTACAATATATATATTCAAACATTAAATTAATCAGTGCATGTTTCCCTGTAGTTTCTCATTAATTGAACACAAGTGTTAAATATATTCTTTATTATTCACCAATATAACAATACACAGCAATGTTTATTATTATTATTATTTTTATTCTATTTAAAATATAAATGTTTAAATTTAACATTAAAAAATAGATTTAGTTGAAAACAGTTTCTGCTTAGGATTGTTTGATGAAAAGAAAGTTCAAAAGAGCAGCATTTATTTGAACTACAACTTGAACTAGTTTGAGTAGGTATATTGCATCGGTTTTTTGGGGGTTTTTTGTGGTGTCCTAAATTCTGTTTCTTCCTCCCTTAATCACCCCATCTCTACCCTTATCACTGACTCTGTGCCCTAAGCCCATACGGGGCAGAACCTGTGATAACCTTTAAGAGGTCAGATTATTCCTGCATGTTTCCACCAGCTTCTCAAGACATGAGTGGAGCTCCAGGTGGCTGTAAACCCAAACTTGCCCTAGCGTTGATGATATTGCTGCCTGGCTGGTCCATCTGTGATACAGGAGATGGTGTCCAAAATATCATCTACGTCATTGTTAGCAAGTTCTGGGAAAATCATGAACTAACAACCACAAAAATGCTCTTAAATTCCAGACTTGCAATTTTGCATATAATTGATTAAATTTCCACTAAAATTGCAAGCTTAGACAATTCGCTGGAAGACAATCTGTCTCCGTGAGTTCTTGTCAGCAGTGACTTTTGCTATGGCACCAGGTGTCTGCGAAGGGCACGGCACGAGCAAATACGTGCTAATCGTTCCCCCTCATCTGCGCGCTTTAATGGTTGGCTAACCCTTACAGCAGCACTAGCTTATCTATGTACTGTAATGCTGCGTATCGATCGCCTCCTTTCAGATAAGCTGAGTGATTTACAAAAAAGAACAACTACGGAGATGCCGCTGTAATATTACCCCCATGGGAGAAGGATTCCATCTTGTTAGCATTACATTAATGGGCTAATTCCACAGCGAGGCTCCGTTAATGTCCCTGTGCAACCCTGCGGCTTGGAGCTGAGTGTTTTGGAGGGAATCAACGGCTAAGAAGGAAATGGGGTCGGATGTCTGGAGCAGGAAGGCCATTTTGTTTGCATGAGTAAACCAAGGATAGTGAGCCGCCCAGGAAACTCATGCAACAGCCTGAACATTAAGCCACTCAGTAGCTTTGAAAAATTATGAGATTTTGATGTAAAAAGTTGTATGGTCAGGTCGGTCAGTGCTTGTGTATCTGATTTATTTACGTTGAATTTGTCAGATGCTTGTTTATAAAGTTTGACTTGTTCGTTTTTTAAAAAAAATTAGAAGTTAATTAAATTATTTCATAAAGTGAAAATTTAAGTGAAATTATTCAAATTAATTTAAATAGTTTAGATTAAAGTTTTATAGAAAACCTGTTCAATTGGAATTCCCCTTAACTTTACTTTTACATTTAAAACATTCCATTTTTGCTGTTGATTTCAGAGTATGTGTATGACATATATGTATGTGTGTGTGTGTGTGTGCGTGTATATATATATATATATATATATATATATATATATATATATATATATATATATATATATATACATATACATGCACACACAAACACATTCTGTTTAGCTGTATGAGGAAAGATTTATGTTCAAAAATACAAGTGGACATGAGATTGGTCACACTTTTGAGGACTCGTGGCTTGACAAGTAAATAAAATACTTTGAGACTTGACTTAATCTGATGGCTTGCCACAATTATTTCAAGCAAAGGTAAGCCTTAGATTTAACAGATCGTTTGATGTGTGCAGCACCATGTGTTTAAAGATCAAATTAGTCTATGATGTCATTGCAAACAATGTATTTAGTGACATTTCAACCTTTAAATTAGTAGAAGATTATGCCCCTAGCATTGCTTCCAAAATGTTAAGGGAGACCAATCTCAAACCTACTATTCTCAGTTGCTATTAGAACTAGATGAATACTCATGTTAGTGTATTTCTACTCAAAGTTGGAGTTAGTGTACTCAAAACTCAACTCTTCCAAAACACTATTTGTCTGGGACACTGTTGTCATTATTAATATAATTTTTGATTTACTCTCAATATTTATGGAGCGTGTGAATGAATCCAGGAAAAGACAAGTCCCTTGTCTCCCAGTAGGGGCCACTGCTGAGGAGGAGAGGGAGAGGTCAGTGCTGTAAGGTAGTCACTGGACCAGACTGCTGTTAGCGTACAGAATGGAGCTTAATCCAGTCACACTGATCCCTAGAGCCTCACACACACTTACAAGTACACAGGTCACTTCCAAATGAGTTTCACAAATGACTTTTAGTAAAACTACTCCTGAACAGCAACAGGAAATCACAGAGGTCTTGTGAAATTTTGTAGCACTTGCGACTGCTAAACTGATTGCCCGACTCCGTTCGACTCAGGCTGTCTCACTTTTCTAAGTGGAAGTGAACGCATTGACGCGCCACTGCCTGTCACCTCAACCTCCGTGTCACATGACGACTAAATGTGCCGAGTGAAAGCTTCTCACAAACTCCCTCCAAGTGGTTTCATTTCAGGATGCCATTATGTGGCATGTCTATCTGCGTGCATGTGTGTGCATGCCGTGTGGTGCGTGACAGCTCGCCAAGACTTTTGCCCCAGCTTATGGCCAGCCTTTTGTGGAACGCCGGGCGGAATGGATGTCTTGGAATCATTCAGGATATCAGGAAAGATCAACGGCAGAATCAAATTAAATGTCATTTGGATTGCAGTGAAAGGAAGGATTGTTTGACAGGCGCTTGGAAAACAGATTTGCTCGTCACCTTTTCTCATCGGCTCCAGATCCCTTTTCTGTCCCTCAAAGTTTTTTTTTTTAACCACTTCCTGTTGAAAGCAGTTTGAGAAGTTAGACTGGCAGGCAAAGTCTTACCTTATAAAAGGGTGTCCAATCCTGCTCCTGGAGGGCCACCTTCCAGCAGATGTGTTGGAGATAAACTCAGGAAAGTGGCCCTCTAGGAGCAGGATTGGACACCCTGCCTTATGTTTTGTAAGATTTCCTTCGGATGAGACGTTAAACCAAGGTCCTGACTCTCTGTGGTCATTAAAAATCCCAGGATGTCCTTCGGAAAAGAGTAGGGGTGTAACCCTGGCATCCTGGCCAAATTTGCCCCTTACCTCTTCCCATCATGGCCTCCTAATCATCCCCATATTGACTGATTGGCTTTATCATTGTGTCTCCTCTCCACCAGTAAGCTGGTGTGTGGTGGGCGTTCTGCCGCAATATGGCTGCCGTCGCATCATCCAGGTGGATCCTGGACATTGGTGGTTGTTGACGAGATTCCCCCTTCCATATGTAAAGCGCTTTGAGCATCTAGAAAAGCACTATATAAATGTAACACTATTATTATTATTATTATTATTATTATTATTATTTGTCCAAACGTGTTGTGTTGCACAAGAATATAAATTAAACTTGAATGCACTGTCAGTCGCTTTGAATAAAAGCGTGAAATCCAAATATAGGGATTATACTGACAGATTTGGAAATGTGAGCTACTGACTCACAACTGAGGGCATTTTCCTGGTTGATAACCAATATACATGGATGACACTCAGAGACCTACACATTTACTCTAGGTCTCTGAAAAATTTTACTGTCACTAAGAGAGCACCTTGGGAAAACCTGCGTAGATGGACATTTTCTAACCATATCAAAGGATGGTTAAATTAAGAGAATAATCGCAATATAAACCTGGATGGCTACACCCTTATTAGAGTGGATCAGGACAATAGAGCAGAGGGAAATTCAATTGGTGGTGGACTCTATCTATATTTGGATAACAACTGGACAACGTAACAATATAAAATACTGGACAAGAGTTGCACCCGCGATTCTGAGATCATCTTGGTTGCAAAAAGTCCCTTCTGTTTACCCCAAGAGTTTGGGCAGATTACGGTGACACTTGTCTGTGTCGAGGCCTAATACTGATAAAATTACAAAACATTTCACTGATGCTTTGGAGAGGTTTGTGGACCAGCCAGTGTTTTTTCTTTGGGACTTTAATACTTGTGATATGTCTGCACGTCTTCCAGCTCTCCAGCAATGTAGCACATCCCGAATGCACTCTACGCATATCTTGGACAAATGCTTTGGGTATGTGGATGCCTATAAAGCCGTGTCGAGACCTGCCCTTTGAAAATCAGATCATAATGTTATTTATTTATTGCTGAAATACAGACAGAATATTTTAAGGGAGAAACCTGCTTTACGGAAGATGCAGCAGTGGTCAAAGGAAAGCATGGAAGAACTTAACTTTTGCTTTGAGACGACTGGCTGGCAGGTGTCCTTTGATTCAAGTAAAGATGTTTGTGAACTCACAGATGTTATAGCATTGTATATACAATACTGTGAAGATGCAATAATACCTGTAAAGACAGTATATGCCACATAAGGTTATACTCTAATAATAAGCCATGGTTAGCCAAAGAGTAAAAGCAATGTCTTAAAGGAGATATTGTAAGAGTTAAAAATAAAGAGAAGAAATTTATAACTAAAGTAAGGATAGCCCAAATCAATTTTAAGAATAGAGTCGAACCGCAACAACAGTTGCAAATTGAAGACTATGCCAGATTTGTTAATGAATGCAAATGTTTTTATATTAGATTTTATTTTATGGATGCTAAAAGAAAGAGTGAAGAGGTTCTTAAGCAAATTTAGATAGGTCCAGCACCTTTGTTGCTAGAGAAGGAGGCTGCATGCTTAGCTCATAATAAATGTCAATAAAGCCCCCAGCTGTCCCTGGTGGCTTAAAGGGGAAGGGTTTTAAAAATGTGTGAAAATCAACTCAAAAGGCCCCTTACACAGCTATTTCAGTAATATCTGCAATATTACCTATCCATAAGACATTGGGGAAAACACTACCTGAAAATTATAGACCAGTTGCATTGACTTCTGTCCTGGCAAAATGTATGGAAAGAATTGTTAGTAAACATGTTATGTTAACCACAAGTAAGATTTTTATATCCATTGCAGTTTGCATGTAGACCACACAGGGGGACAGAAAATACCACAGTTACTTTGATTTTATAGTAAAGCATATCCAGGACTCTAAATCTTACGCACGGCACTTTTTGTTGATTTTACCTCAGCTTTTAACAGTGCAGGTTCATTTGCTTTTATCACGTCTTTGTAATGTGAATATAAATTCTACATTGATATATGGATCAACGATTTCCTCTCAGGTCGACTACAGGGAGTTTTTATGAATGGCATATAACTGGTCTTAAATACAGGGGCACCACAAATTTTTTAAAACAGTGTATAAATATTATTTTATACCAGTGGCAGTTAGAATATGAAATGAAGGGTAAGCAACTCATTGTGAGAATAAATTTTACTTTGTGTATGTCTACAACTTTATGTTGTGTATTGTGTGTGTGATTGTGTTTTTATGAGAAGTCAAAGGAGAATTTCCACATTGGTGGACAATAATAAACTAACAATGACATCATTTGTGTTACTGGCCATATACAGGTTTGTCCGTGAATTCCTCCAAAAATTAAAAGAACGTTCATTTTGCTCTCCGAGGACAAGATTGTGCCAACTTTTATTGCAAAGAAACTACAACTTTAGGCCAGACAGACAGTCAAGGGGTGATCTCCCCCTCATCTCGAGTTCTTCTTAGCCATCTGCTTCCCTGTCTCTGTGCTAGCCTATGGATTTCAGAATGGGTTAAATGGCCTTAATTCAGTTCCAGAGGTCAGTCCAATGACCCCCATCCAGTCCAGAGGCCACCCAAGCTGATGAGCAACCCTCAGGGGGGTGAGGCGAATGGGGACAGAGAAAGGCAAGGTGTAGAGGACGGAGCCCTGTGGCATACCTTAAGCAAGTCTGCACCGCTTAGGTCCATTGACTAATCAGAGGGCTGGATTTTCGTGGTTAGCTGAGGTTAAGCCAGTTTGAGTAGGTGAGGAGATCACGACGCTTATTATCTGCAGCTCTCTAGCAGTTATCTCTTGCCATCTAGCATGCTCTTTCTATCTGTGGGCCCCTCTTTTCCTCTCCTATGCAATACAGAGCTATAGAGACTATCTTCACCGACTAGCTCGGCAACTTAATCCTATGTCTACAAGATAAAGCTTCATTATGGGCAGATTAACAATATGCCTGTTGTTTATAGACCTGGCTGCGGTCTGGTGGACTGTGGCAGAGCTCACATCGAGCAGCCTGCCGATGTCAAAACGCAGCTCCTGACAGGGAATCTCGGATCCGCTCAGGTAGAGGAATGCCGCATGCTCACGGTGACGACCTGGCACATTTGGGTCAGTGTTACATACTCCTCGAGTAACCTGAGACGGAGTACAATGGCACTTCACCAAATTGCTCCTCAAAATCTTTGACGCTAGCTGTCATCGTCAAGGGGAGAGACGGGCAGAGACCGTGCAGGGTGGGCCGGTGTTGGATGTCATGCTAATCATCGTCAATTAGAGGAGAGCGAGCTGGAAAAGCACCCAGGTTTATGGTTGGCAGTGGGCTGGTGTATAAGGATATCATTTCAAGCAGGACAGTGACAGCTTCTGAGTATTTAACGGGGTTCAAGATGATGGATGGCCTGAAAAAAAAGTCCCATTACTCAAACAGCAGCAGCACAGAGGGTTGAACACAGCCAATTTAGGAGGTAGATAAAGTGAGGTGTCTACATGTAAGCTGACAAAGCTCATAAAAAAAAAAAACTAAAGAAAATGAATGTGCTCTGACCACAACACCACAAACTACTGTTTGATTTCACGCTCAGTTAATCGTCAAAAGCTGCAGAAAACTTTTAGTTATGTCTATACTTGTGTAGCATGAAAGGATGATTCGGATATTTAATTGGTCGGAAACCCACCATAGGCAACATATCAAACAAATAGATGTGACAAGTTCTGGTTCAATTAACCTTCAAAAGCCACAGAGTATCACTGTAACATCTGCACTATTCTAGTATGAAGAATATCTAGCACTGAATGCTATCAACAGCATCTGAAAAGGAACAAGCACTAGAGAGAGGTACTTGTTTAAAATCTCAGTTAATAACAGTATAAAATAGTTATAGTAATGTCTAACATGGTTTAGACGTTGTATTTTGTTGCATTTTTGTCACTTAACGATAAACAGAGATATCAAATCAGTAGCTAGCACTCTTTTATTGTCAGATATCATCACATTAACTGAAATTGTGTTTTTCACCATACTGCACAAGTTAATTTATTTTGTGCATTCTTTGACAAATTAGAAAATAACGCCGAAAAATAGCAAACAGTAGCTGTCGTTTATGCAAATTGTCATTCTGTAGGTTTATCACTTCAATAGTTAGAAACAGTTTTCATACTAGACAGATTTAAATGTTTTTGTCTGATTATCTGACAAATTGCTACAAGCAGTCAAAAGTGATATTTAATTTTTACTGATAATTACCCAAGTGAAATATCTAACATTAGCTGTGGTTAGTGTTCATTCTTTGACAAACTCCGATTCTGGAACGTCATGTGAAATGTGCATTTTGCAATTATCTAAAACTAGCTACAGCAACTTATTTGATATCTTTCCTGATAGTAACGCCTAAACCTGTATAGCATTTTTCTGTCGTTCTGCTGTTTCTTTTTATTTCTTTTTTACTCCAAATGCTCTTATTTGTTTCATACTGGAGCTTGGTGCAAGCAATGGGGGTTGGTGTTGAGATTTGGCTAGTCGACAGCTGTTTTACACTTTAATAAGATTAGTGCAAAGAAATTAGTTGTGTTCTCTATAATCTGCCGTTTAACCATGCGAGCCACCTGGGGCTGCCCCACCCCCACTGCTTGCATTCTTCCCCACGCGTTATTGGACAGGCATCATATAGCCTCGTTCGTACCTTCAAAAACCCTGTGAACGTGCACCTAAGATCAGGTTAACGGTGAATCTTTCATGAGCTCATGTGAGCTTGTAGCTCAACTCAAATGTAGACTTTATTTAAAGAATAGTTTTGCGTATGAACTATTTAGCTTAGCTGATTTAAATATTGTACAAATGTAATTTCTAATCAAATTTGTTTTATACTCACTTTGTTTTGTGATTTGGAACATTTTTATACACTAATACAATTATATATAGATAAACTCATTGTTTTCACACTTGCTAGCCAAATTTCAGTTGCCTGTTAATATATAGCACTTCAACAATGTGATAATCTTTAGTTTAAGCCGTCAATCCGCTGTTTATATTTGAGAAGCCAAAGTGAACCTTGACACTGAGGCCTGTCATTCAATCCTCGCCTGGACATTTGACACGTAACCTTTAAAAACCTGCCTAGAAACAATATAGATACCTCAAATTCCATGACAAACACATATGAGACATGATTTACTAACGTTGAAACTGAAGAACGCATCTGCGTATAGACCGATATCTTTAGTTTTCTTTTAGCCAAAACCTGCCTGCCCTAACAGTCCCGTTGAGAATATTTGAACGTTTGATGGAAAAGAAAAAAAATGCTGTTCGAAATTACACAATTGAGGCTCTGGTGGAAAATCAGTGTGGCTGAGGCAGTGCTGGTCCGTTGCCCAGAGTGCACAGGTTGGAGGAGATCTCACGTTTCCCTTCCCTGACTGAACAGAGCCTGGTGTATCACTCCACTCACCCATGACCATCCGTCCTTCCTTTCCTCCTCCTTTCGCCCTAAGCTCCGGTATCCTTCTATCAATACAAAAGAAACACTTCACCATTTACGCTTTGGTGAATCAATGTTCCGTTGGCTGTTGCGTATTAATCGAACAAGACCTCTTTCGACACCCTTGTCAACTGCGTTTATCGTCCGCTCGGACGAGGTGAAAACTTGTCGATTAATAACGACGTACATAAAAACAGCTTCACCCGTTTTTTATAATGGGTCACGATCGAGCGGCTTTGAAAGTGCAAAGCTAAGAGGCGTGCGGGGAATACTTGGATCCTTTCCCAGCAGACCAGGCACAATGTTTTCCCTGCGGTCTCATACTGCATGTCTGACTCTTTTACACCGCTATGTCAATATTCGCACCGCTATCTCCCTGATCAGCCCGCCAGTGGGTAAAATATACACTGGTGTTTTTGTCAGCCGGGTGGAAGTTATTGACAGGCTGAGGCCTTCGAGGCTCGCGCTATTTTTTTAACGAGTGCCAATACGGTTTGGCTGAAAATGCTGAACAGATGGTGAAGGTTGCGGTGGATATCAAAATGTTTACGGTTGGAAATAAACATGGCTTGGTTTAAAAAAGAAAAGTCAGATTCCATTTGTCCGTACGGCAGATAGGGCCCCGCCACTCTGCTTTGGGATAAAATATACAGTTGTCAGAAAATATTAACTAATGAAGGGGTGGTTGGGAAGAGGGATGGATGGGGGGTCTGGAGTGGGAGCGGAGTGACTGGTCAGTTATCAGCTACATTAATCTCCTCTCGGGCTGGTGTGGAACAGACAAAATACAGAGGCCTGACTGACTGACAGTGGCTTGCTGGCCCGAAGGCGCTGACGGCTAGACTCTTATCTGAGCCAAGAGAAAACGAGTTGGGGAAAGAGATGGTGGAAACGTGAAAGCAAGGAAGGGGCCAGGCAGATGTTCGGTATCCAGTTCTTCTCCATTTCATCTAATTGAGCCGGTTGTAAGATCCCTTAAAAGTAAGGAACTGTGGCAGTACCTTGGTAAAGTGAGAATGCAATAGTGTCTGTGTGAGTATATGCATGTTGGTGTTTTATGTATGTAGTATGTATTATTTACAAATAGGGTTGCAAAGTTTCCAAAATTCCAGAAAATTTGGAAACTTTCCAGGAATTTTTTGAAACTTTTGGAAAGTTTCTGGAAATATACAGGAAATTTTCAGCCCCTTTGCAACCCTATTTAAAAATAACCTGTTGGATTTTCAGCATCTAATCTAATGTTGTGTTGTATTGTATTGTTTTGTTTTGGATTTGTTTTTTGTTTGCATAAAAGTACTAGTACTTTAGTGTCTTTTCTGTGGTGGTACTATGGTATGGTTTTGCCTGAAGAAGACCCAGCAGGGTCGAAACATTGCCTTTATATTAAATATGGGAGTTTAAAGCAGTGTTGCGGACATTACATTTTTTTCACTTTGGTAAGTAAATTTTGTCCTGCACCTGCCAGAAGGTGGGATGTGCACACAATTACTTTTATAAATATTGGTACTATGGTATTACCATCATGGTTGTGTCAGAAAATGTGTAATTACCATGGTACCTTGTCCCAAACATTTCAGAGTGATTAAGCTCTCATATGGGGCACATCTCATGTTTTCTCTTCAACATTACGCAAGGAGCTGTTCCTGAGAGAAAATCCCTTGAGCGTTGTATTCCAAGTGTTGTCATGCTTCTTGGATTGCGTGTGATGTTCACACTCTGAGCTTTAAGTGTCAGTTTCCTCAGATAACCTTACTGTATTACGGCAAAGAACCCAACTCATCTGATTGGCAATCTTTTACACTGCCAGTTGGAGTAGCCATGAAATGTTTATATGGGGCCTGCTTTGTATCCTGATCATTTAGATGGAAAACTCAAAACAGGAGAAGCCGTCGGCTTTTGAAAACTAATCCCCCGCTCTCTTTCTCTTTAGGTCCCTGTGCGCTGCCGTGAACACGTATTACCTGTCCTGTGCACACTGCCACAACAACTGTTCCTATGTTCTCTACAGCAACAAAATTACTTTTCTCATGGACCTACTCCTCCATCAGTTAACGGTGAGTATTAACAGCTGAAGCTAACGTGAGTTTGCCTAATCCTACCGTTTTGGGGTCTTTATGTGCCATAAATCCAAGTTTTTGTCACTAAATTATTATTGTTCGGCCAAAAATAGAATTTCAATTATTATTTTCTCACCCTCATATTGTTCCAAACCTTTATAACATACTTTCTTCCGTGGATCACAAAATTTTTATATCCTGGCAGTCAGTTTCCATATATAATGCAAGTAAATGAGAACTGGAGCTTTCGAGCAACAAAATGACACATAAAAGCACCATAAAATGATAAAGCTTACAAAGCTCTAAATGTAATGTTTTATGAAGTCGTACAATAGCTTTGTGTAACCAAAATTAAGGCTTATTACTGGTACATGAAAATTGGCCCAAGCTCTTGCTGGCCTATTCGTGAACGGAGAAGCGATTATTTCTGAATGAATCCTTCGTTTGAGTCAAATTTTTTTCAGTGAATAAGTTGATCCAGTTTGCAACACCCATCTGAATGATTCGTTCACAAATCTGACTGATCCAATAACTCACCCAAGTTAAACTGATTATTAGTGAATGACGACTAAAATCTCATAAAGGTATCGGATGACTTCATAAGACCATAAAATAATATAGCCTAGTGCTTGAGTCATTTGGACTACTTATATGATTCATTTTATGGAATTTTGAAAACTTCAGTCAAGGTATGGATTGAAAGCACCCGTCCCCATTCATTATAACTACATGGAAAAGAAGCGACCAAAATGTCTTCTTTTGTATTCAACAGGAGAAAGTAAGTGATACGGGTTTGGAACAACATGAATGGGAGGGGAAAAAATGACAGAATTTTTAGGGTGAACTAATACTTTTAGGATATGACTTCCACTTTAGCTTTTAAAGGTTGTAAAGTGCTGTTTTGTCATGTCTAAAGGGTCATTTTTGTCTTCCTCATCTTGCCAGAGCATATGTAGCTCATCTACCAGTTTAAAGCAAGCTCCAAAATGGATTTTAATACATACAACATTGCTCTTGTTTATATGACTCACTGAATCATCTTAAGTTCTGGGAAAGCTCCACTGCTGAATCACATTTCGCATTGCTTCTGTCCCTTATTTTTCGTCTTTCCCCCCCAGCCTTCTCTCTCGCCCTTTGATTTTTGTCAAGGGGGTTTTAGAACCAAGCTCACGCTACGCTTCAAGCTCTTTAAGATGTCATTAAGACAAAGTATGGAAAGACACACAAATGTCAGTAGGGTTGTGTTTACGTAAGCTCCTCACTGTTGAACAAAAGCACAGGAACAGAAAATTTTTCCACCGAATTCACAACAGGTGAATTTTATTTACATATATATATATATATATATATATATATATATACTTAATGAAGAGTCATTTTTATTTAATTCTTATTACATTTTTCATAAGTAGGATTAAAGGTACAATATGAAGGAATTTTGCAGTAAAATATCCAAAAACCACTAGGCCAATGTTATATATTTTGTTTTGTTGATTACTTACAATATCCCAATTGTTTCCAACTATTTGTAAATCGTGAGAAAATTGCGATTTTAACCAAGGAAACGGGGCGTGTGAGCAGGGGTGAGGAGTCGCCAGTCAATGGCGTCATATCCGTGTTAGCCTCGGTTTCCGCCAGGTTTGCGCTCGCACTGCGTTAGTAACCATGGCGACAGACGTGGACAACCGAGTTTTTGCCGTTATGCCTAGCAAGAAATCACGCTGTTGTTGTTTTGTTTAAACATTATGGACCATGGCAAGCAGACTTTGAGACAAAAAGAGGGCTAAAACGAAGATCAACATCTTTCGAGATGCCGAGAGCTCCACGTCCGTGACTAACTTCAACTTGACAGAGACGCGAGTGTTGCATGTACTTTATTAGACAGGTGTACATAAAACTAATCAATGTTACTTAGTTCAACATGATGAAATGTTAGAATATGATCTGTATGTTATTCTAATGTTGATCTAGCTTAGTGAGTCTCATACAGCCAACACACAACCTAACTAACAACATTCAACACATTCAAATGCCGTTTAGTGTGATAGTGTAACTGTTAGAGCAAGTGAAACAGCGCTGCATTACCTCAAGTTTGATTCGTCTAATAAACTGACCTGTATTAATTCAGCACTTCCGTGTAGTTCGGTAGAATAAAATGTCATTATTCCTTTACATCCGCGGGACTCGCGTTGCGTGTGGCGCTGGTATATGTCTAGCGTTGCGCGCCCTGCTTCATACCACAGACATGTTAAAAACATCAATGTATTCACTCATCCATAAAAGATCCATCAGCTTAACGACAAGATCCATACTTACGCTTAATGCGGAATACACGTCATCATTATACGCCTTTGTTATTGGAAGAGGTTAGCGACCCATGGTTGCAAAAATTCTTGCATATTGTACCTTTAAATTTAAATGCAAATGTATTTGATGTCTGTGCATGCAGGTTGTCACACGTAAATATGTGTGTACAATTAGTAAATAAGACCCAGTTACTGAGTCATATAGGGCTTGTGGATGTGTGTTTGCGCAAGAAACATTAGTTTGGCAAATCATTAAGCCCCTGTCAGTCTAGAGACTAAATATTTGCTGGGGGCAAAACAATAAACCCTTATTTCAAACTCAACGCAACAGCAAGTCAGGCCACTGATTATTTGACGTGATGGATATAAACGGACATAATAGTCACCGAAAGTAAGTGAAAAAGTCAGTAAAGAGCATTATTCAAGTTATTTTTGCAAGCTGACCTATGTAGCCATTTACGTGTGTGTGTGTGTGTGTGTGTGTGTGTGTGTGTGTTTTTTTTCAGTGTGGCCACTATTGGCGTCCACCCTTTCCTTCCCTGTAATTAGATTTGTGGAGAATGTTGCTGGTTTTGCCTGCTCTCTCAGCATAGTAACCTACTCCTCTATAAAAACTGTCATTTTAACATGTGCATGTGTATCTGTATGTATTTTTTTTTTTTATCTTTAACCAATGACATCTGACTAGTTTAATACCACCTTAATGCAATTAAACCTTAATTATTAGACATTAAAGTGTTCTGTATAGCAAAAGTCAAAATGGTCAGGTTTGGTCATGGGAAATTATTAAATAAGTTACAGAATTGTTCATTTATTTTAAATATAAATGTATTTTATATACAAGCATATTTATATTTTGATTATTTATATTTATTTGAATCAACAGAATTATGTGCAGACTATCCTATACATATTCTTAGGCAAGAACTCGAACACATATGTGAGTATTTGCCAAATGCATTTTACAGTATGTGCACGGTCTAGTTGGCTAAATTTGCATTACTATGGTGCAACAAAGATTCAAGTAGGTAGCTATAAACATGATGACAGTCTAATTAGCTTTAACTACCTTTAAGATATATTACGTTAATGCCAAACCTTGCGTTAATACCAAACCTCACTCTCAGACATAAACTTTAACTGAAAAAAAAATGGCAGTGCTCCCTGCAAACGGGAATACCTTGCAGAGTTCTTGTATGCCCGCCATTGGCACACCACCAGGGACAATGTCGCTTCGAGTTGTATCTACCAATTTATAACCCAGGGCTGATGAATAATAGAGCAGTGCCCTTGTAGTTATTTATGCACTAGAGGATCAGGATTCCAACCAAAGATTAATGGCTTACGTGTGGAAACAAAAGAGGACAGGATCCTTTTTATTTGCACCCTCTGCTTTAATTGGACATGTTTTAAAATGCAAGCTGAGGTTTAAATGACCCTGTCTATTGTGCAACAGTGCTGGGCCGGATATTGAGACCAGCAAAGGCCATTGTTTAGTGATCTCAGATGTCCTTCAATGCCAAGATTGGTGTTAGAGACAACAATCAGTCAGTTGAGCAAGTGTTTGCAAATTAAAAAAGGTAGTTTTAGACCTTTCCAAATCAGTTTTCAACCAATGTTTGCTTAGAGTACTGTAAATCTTGTAAGGATGCAATTAATAGGATTGTGATTTTTGTAAAATGCATTAAAAGAAGGATTTGCTGCAATACAAACAGCAATAATGGTGTAACTGTAAAAACATCATATCGCATCTCCAAACAGAGTTTCAAGAAAATGCCTTCAGTTGTTTGAACATGACTGTAGTTTTAGACCTTCTCGTCTTTGACACCCTTGTAGACATGTTGAGAGTCGTTGATGAAGATGTTTCATCTGTAGCTCTTGATGAAACCTGAAAGCTCCAACGTGTCTAGACACCATTGTCTTGCTTCTTGGTAGTCTCAGGGTAGTGACTACAGTTCAGCTGACAATGTCTTTGTTTTTTCTCTTTCCACCAATGATGAATAACACATCTATAACTGTTTCTGTAGCTCTTCGTGCCTGATGAGGACACTTCAATCTTTGGCCGCAGTGTCAATAAGCAGATCTTTGAGGGTTTGACTACAGGACTTCTGCAGACAGTCGCCACAGTGCTGGGGCAGTTGCACCCAACTAATTTGAATGGAGATTCTCCACGTATATGCACTCCAGATGCCAAGAGCAGACCCGTCGCCAGTGAGAACTTCAACACACGTACTCAAGATTTTATCAGGTTATTCATTTTTATGTTTTCTTTCCATGACTCTTCCTGATCTAGCATCTTAAATGCATCTTGTAAATCTTATGTCTTTTGTTGTAGTAACGCATAACAACTTACATGATCATGTTAATGTCTTTTGTTGAAGTAACGCATAACAATTGACATTATCAAGTTAATTTTTGGACATAACAAAGAACTTGTATTTTGTAATTTATATTTTGTATAAATATTTGCATATCCACTGCAATATGTAACCCCTTCAAATTTTGCAAAACGTAGCCAAGCATACCCCTACCGTTCTCAAAAAGAAAGAGCCTGGGTTAATTGAGAAGAAAAAGTTAATTTTACAATGTAACAATTTACAATGTAACGTTAAGCTGTAAAAGGCTAATTTCAAATCAGTCACACCAGTGCAAAGTGTACACACAATAATCTAAATCTACACTCACTGCTTTTTATTAGTCATGTTCTCAATTCATTGCATTCTTAAAACATCCTTCTTTGTTTACCTTTTCCACACACCTCTCCTCCAGCTCATCAGGCAAATGGAGGCAGGAAAACATTTTCTCTAAGATTAGAAAACTAAGCATTTTTACAGCTGTGGTTAAAACAAATACTGTCTGACGCTTAAAACTGTATAAAGTGACGTGGCTTTTGTTTGCAACAATATTTTTTGCAATGTGAAACACAAGAGTTTCTCAAGTCTTGGAATGATATCCCTTGAGCAGGGAATGACCTCTTGGAAAGGATCCATAGGTTATCCCGGTCAGACAATTCGGGAAATTTGTTTATAAGACTACTACATTTTAATGACATCATAGTCTTGTACACATCAGACCTGGCTTTATGCACTTTGGTTGGGTACAGTATGCTCTTGGATGCCACATCTCTTTCCTAACTTAGCCGGCAACTCCTTCACAAATCTGTGCTCTAAACCAAAGTTTTTAGTCTCCTCATTGGCCAAGATTCCCTTCTGGAAGTGCACGACTTTCAGTTGAACTCTGCGTGAGTGTAGGGCAGTGCGGAGGAGAGCGCTAGTGTTGGGCTTTCTCCTGCGCTCTGAGGAAAGGCAGACAGCCCGGCCTGCTAAGAATCCCAAGCTTCCCACAATCCCTCAGTGTTCCCTCCCATGATTTGTTTGACACGAGCAGTCTCAAGCCCACTGCAGTGACCGTGGAGTGACCTTGCAGACATGGCCAGAACAGGCCAAGTGGCTGGATTACCAAAAAATAAATCTGCAGGGAAGAATAAAATATAACCTTTTTTTAGTTTTGCATTTTTCAACCTCTTTGGTTTTTAAACAGAAAAGAGGACTATAAAAAGAGTAATGCATAGAAATTAATCAAACATCAAATCCGGCGCTAATGGCAGTTGTGGGCTAATGGTTAGAGAGTCCAACTGGTAACCCAAAGGTTGTTTGATTCCAGTACCAGCATGAAATAACTGAAGTGCCCTAACCCCATAATCGCTCCCCGGGCACCCAGCATAATGACTGCCCACTGCTCCGGGTGTGTGTTTCATGGTTTGCAGTGTGTCTGTGTGTTTATTACTCACTACTCCATACTTGTCCTTCACATGTCACTTTCACTTCACTTTAAAAAGAATAAACTCCCTGAATGATTCGCATAAAGATCCGCTAGACCTTTGGCTGGAACATCTGATCATGACTGATCACTTTGGCTCTTGTTGCCTGGATGAAGCATCTGAAAGGCTGCACAATGGTGTGTGGAAAGCCGCTTTCTGCTTGAGTCAAACCCAAGAGGAAAATAAAGCCATAACAAGGGGCTTTAGTTCAGGTGATGGCCGACCTATTGAGAAGAAGGGCGAGTGAAGAATTGTAATTGCCTTTACTGAGTGCACACACTTTTGACTGACAGCTGTAACAAAAGGGGGTATGAGGGAAATAGGAAAAGAGAGAGTGAGGGGGAAAATATACCGATTTGGGGAAACTGGGAAACAGAGGCTAAAGTGGAAGGTGTGAAATGCGGATCTGCAACTGAGTCAGCTCGTTGCTGCACTGGAGCCACAAAATGCTGGCCCAGACTTCACTGGGAGGTCCAGTGATTGACTGCCAGGAGACTTTAGACGGTGCTGGAGGTGGGAGAAGGTGGAGGGACGGAATACCTGAGGCATGAGGGAAGAAGGGGGGCTTTTCTCCTTTTCTAGATCTGAGCTGGCACACAGAGACACAGTCATCCACTAATACTGTAATTAGGCCTGATTTGTAGCCAGGAGGGTGCGGACCAACACCGTCATGAGACCTTTCATTTGACCAGACAAATTAGAGATATAGACATAATAGGCAGGAGTTGTGGGCTAGGATGAGAGCTCAGATTTCAGACCAAGAGCATTCTGGATTGCAGTGTTTTTCATGGCCGTGAGCTGCCTACTAGACAGCATTTTAAGGCATCATAGGTGTGCTCCAAGTGTGAATTCTGTTACAGAATGTCCTAACCTATACTGCTTTTGAAATGCATAATTTTGGCCCAATTTTTTGCCACCTTTGCATATATCCCAGAGAAGGCAATTCAATGTATTGGGAAACGTATCCAAAATGGCGGATAAGAGAAAAGAAATGTTGACTATAAATGTAGTCTAAATCAAATTGATGTTCCTCTCAGGAAAATGAGCATGATTAATGTGATTGTCATCCAAATGCTTTCATGTGTTTTTAAATCTGACGCGTTTCGTCTCGTTTCCCTCAGCTATGTGGTGAACATGGGCTTGATCGACAAGCTGTACGGCTGTTTCCTGTCCATACAAGGGCCGATCGACGAGAGTCCCAAAATGGCTGCCTTTCTGGAGCAAGCCACTTCTTTCCTCCATGGGATGTGCAAGTTGAGTTTTGGCATGACTGGGCGGTGAGTGGTTTCTAATGTTACTTTACTTCATTTGTCTCCTATATCATCTTCCTTTATTTGACATGACCCTCCAGTCCACTTACAAAAAACCATGGTATACACTTGGACTCTTATCATTATAGTGGTATTCTTTGAATTACCTTGAAAATACAATATATACTTATGATGTTATTTGGGTATAATAATCATTTATTACCAAAGGGAAAGTTCAATCATACCACCATATGATGCTATCACTATACCATGATACCACCACAGTATCTATTTTTAGTGGTCTCACCCTTCCCAAACATCCCCAGACAAGCAGATAGCCTCATTCCTATCTAAATTAATAGGTGAAGTCCACTGTAGTTGTGTTGTTCTGATATCTGAGGAGGTGCAGACCAGAGACACCAGCCCCATCAATCAGCAGCTCATTTCCCAGTGTCTGACATTAGCCCTGCAGAGCCTGTGCTGATAGTCATCTAGCGACCCCGCAGTTCTGTCTCCTTGCACTGTAAACTCCTGCCTGCAGCCCACCCACGTGCGTGTCGGAGTGCATTTTGTGCATGCACAGCTGCTGACAGAGGCTAACCACGCAGTCAAAGCTTGTGATATCCCGACTTTGACCTCTGACCCTGACTTGCAGAAAAGACAGATCACTGTGATGCTGCACTGTTGCTTTCTACATACTTTAAATTACACTGTAAACATTTTAGGAGTGATTGTTTTTTTGTACATTGTGATGTTGAAATAGAAAAAAGTCTGCAGATTCTGTCTGGGCCTGATAAGGTGTATTAAAAGGAAGAAAAGAAAGTACTACTGATGTGTTTCAGAACAATTTGAATTAAATTCTCTTGATCTCTACTGATTTTCTAAATAAGTCTTTGCATTTGCACCAATTCAAATTTTACATGCAAGTCCATTCCAGTCCACTTGGATTTTGGAGTTTCTACAAAGGTTCTTGCTCCGCCTCAATTGGCCAGCTATGTTTTATTCCAGCTGTTGCATTTTATGACGACATCCAGCTGGTTGTGACAACTCTAGTGTCTCTCCCAACATCCTTTGGCTTCTGACACTGAATATCTGTGAGAAACTCCATTGCCAATTCTTCTCTTTAATAGTCCTGCTCAGCGACAAAATCAACATATTTCATAATCGAGTCAGCGTTCCATTCCGTCATTCTTCACCATGCTGAAGGCCAGGAAGTTGTGCCTTTGTGGTTCATGTTAGACATTTCCGAGTTGCTCTACTCTCTTGCAGTTGCCAGACCCTGGGATTTGTTCTCAAAGCGAGTGCTTTGTATTTCTCTCACCAGCTACCAGTGTATTTGTTGGGATTAAATATTGATAGTCATCAACGGACAATAAAAGTCAAGGAGCGCTTGTGCTAGGCTAATGATGACGTGTTAACATATGAATTGTGGCCTGTGATGCAATCAAAATGGATTGAAATGGTGGTGTATCTGATTGTACGACTTTGTTATAGAGCAAAGTTTATTCCAATGCTGCTTTAATACACCTGTCTGCAGTCTTTTAAAGAACCCCATGTTTGAGGGTTGGATCCAAATTCTGCAGGAACGCTGATCAGCAGAAGCTAGACGGGGCACTCTTGGTGTAGAGTGATAGGAACTTATATGGAGAAAGACCATGAAGAGGATTGGTAAAATGGCACAGGACATTTTTGGATGCTGACCACATTCCCTCTGAGCACCCTGACTCTCTGCACTAACCAGAGTGGCATGGCTCCAGCAGGGTTTTAGGGACCTTGACTAATTTAGAAACCTATTTTTACTCAAGTCTTTAAATACCCTTTTCCCTCAAGGAAATTGTTTTATGGCAAATCAAAGTTCCAGATGTATTTTGTCTCGTCCTTTTTTAAATCGAGTAGACACTAACAGCATCAACACAGGTTTAGCTGTAAGCATGGATTAATCAGATGATGCTGATTTGAGGTCAGTAGGTAGACTCAGATTGCCTCTCTCAGGCCTTTGACTTTCATCCCACACTGCTGTCTCCTGTTTCAGGGTCAGGAGATGTGAAGTATGTCATGCACAGTCTCTCTATGAGAACCAAGTCTTTGTTCCCTAATGTAGACACTGATCGTGACTGTCGGTGGATGGCGCCCTTATCATCTGACCTGAGACCAGCTCTGGGGATTTTCTTACGCCGGGTAAGGTTAAACGTGGATGAGGAGCGCAGAGCTGAGATCAGTCAAACAAGGTGGCTTCCAACCGGAAGCTAATTCTGAGTAGCCGATCTCTTGCACTTGCTGTGATCTCATTGTCGAGAGTGAGGTTTCCCCCTCACCAAGCTTGACACTCCTTTCCCCCTTTAACTTACCAAAAGGTCTGTTTCCCCTCCAGTGCACTTAGTGTAGTGTTCACAGATGTATCCTCAATTGCAATGTGACACCTTGTAGAACTTGCTCCTTTTGTGCTGTTTAGGGATCAGCCCTTGATGCCAATGGCCAGACTCTTGCCGTTGCGCAGTAACAGAAGATCTCGTCTCAGATCAGCTTAAGGACCGCTTCTGCTCATACCCTCAGGGATATGAAGTTACCAATCCTGCTAATCTGCAGGGTGTTGACCTGACTAAGACACACAAACATGCTGCTTTAAATCTGGTAAGATGGGTCTTAATTAAATGTCCTGCAACACAAGATAGCCAGAGAGTAAGGTGAGTTTGCATAGTTGTGGAGCCAGTGCTTTTGGCTGACAGATGGTTGTCCAAGTTCCAAGACTTCCCTCTATTTTGGCTCTACTGTTGCTTTGTGGAGCGCTCCAGTATGTTCATTGGTGTATGAGATGTTTGGACGCCGGTCAGGTTCATTGCTTAGAGGCTCAATTTCCCCAAGATCCACTTGATCAGTCTGTGGTTTGTCACATTTATAGATCTTGTCCTTACCTTGCCTCTACATCTATCTCTCCCTACATTCTAAATATTCATTCTGTTTATCTGTCAATTACATTCCATCAACACCTTCATTCTTTGCATTCATTCCGTGTTGGTTACATTCTTTTCATTTCTGTATATTTCACTTCCTGTCTATCTATCTATACATTCTATATACATTCTATACATCTGTTCACCACATTCCATCTATCTCTATACATTCTATATATTCATTCTTTCAAACACATACATTTTTTACAACTGTCCAATACATCTCTATTCATTCTATACATCTGTCCACCACATTCTGTCATTGGCTATACATTCTACGTTAATTGTAAACATCTGCCCCTGCCATATTTTCTCTTTCTCTGTACATTCTGCACATTGATTCTATATATTTGTCTAACACATGGGTCACCAATCTCGGTCCTGGAGGGCCACTGTCCTGCAGAGTTTAGCTCCAACCCTAATTAAACACACCTGAACCAGCTAATCAAGGTCTCAATAGGCATAATAGAAACTTTCAGGCAGGTGTGTTGGACCTGGTTGGAGCTAAACTCTGCAGGACATCGGCCCTCCAGGACCGAGATTGGTGATCCCTGGTCTAACACATTCTGTCCATCTGTCAATGTATTCTACACATTTATTCTATATTTCTCCACTACATTCTTTCATATTTATGTGTTCTATGTATTCATGTATCAATCTTTTCTTAAATGCTCTTCAAATTCATTCTATGAATCTGTACATAAAATTCGATCAGTCTCTCTGGACATTCTATACATTCATTGTATACATCTGTTCAACTCTCTAATACATTCTATTCATTCATTTAATGAATCTGTCCACCACATTATAGCAGTCTCTCTGTACATCGTATACATTTGTTTTAATCATCTATCCGTCATTCAGTACATTCAAAACATTAATTCTATAAATTTGTCCATCACTCTCTATCCATTATATAGCTCACATTGTCCATCACATTCTCTGCATTTTTCTTCATCTGTCCAACTCATTCTACCTGTCTCCATACGTTATACAGTATATGTTCATTTTATACATCTATAGGATCATGCATTTAATCCATCTGTTTACATGTCTATCTTGGTATACATTCTATACATTTGTTCTGTCCATCACATTATATCCACCACTCTACACATTAATTATAGAATTTTTTCTTCATCATTTTTTTCCTTCTCTTGTATATCTATTTTACTTCACCTCACACTGTGTTTCTTTTTTCTCTGAACTCCAGTCTCTGATCCCAGGCTCAGAAGTGTAAAGTCTTTCCTATCTCTCCTCATATATTTGGCCACAGCCACCCTCACTGTGTCTTAGTGTTCATTCCTGACTCGGGCAGGGCCAAATGTTACCAGATAGTCCTATTTGCCCCGTAGGCATGCTTCACAGATTGGGCTTGCCTTCGTTATTTATATCAGAACGGACAGGCTCTGGTCTGGCGAGTAAATCTAGAAGCCACTGGGACCAGACATCTCACACTTCCTACATCCTGGGTCTTCGGTTTTTGTGGCTTAAGCAAGTAACCAGCACCACATCAGGTTCGGTTACATTCAGACCACACCTTTGACCACCTTTTGCCACACTTCCCCTCTGCACTAGAACAGCACCACATCAGGTTCGGTTACATTCAGACCACACCTTTGGCCACCTTCTGCCACACTTCCCTTCTGCACTAGAACAGCCCTGTGCTCTGCTTACTTTGTTTGAAAGGCCAGTGATTCAGATTGAAAGGTGCATAAACATGAGGAGCCTTCTTTCACTGGCCTGATACATTGGATCCAATGAGGAACACCTTTGGCCTTGCTAATAGAATTAGTATATAGAACAGAATTTCTGACCATGATTTGTTTTTCATTCCTGGAGTGTCAGTCACTGGTTAACGGGTATTACCTGTTTAACAAAGTGGTCTTTTGTCCCACATCATGTGTGATTTATCTTGTTTGTTTATATATTTGAGTAAGAGCACATTTCTATACAATTTTCTGAATGTCTGTTGTTATCTGTGTCTTCATGTGTGCCTTCATTTAGGTTATGTTCAGATTGGCATACTACCAATCAATGTAATTCTTTCCCCTTTAATTGTCGTTTTCAGTTCTCTGAGTATCTTTGACAACAAACGTCAGGACCCTACCGGTTTAACAGCCCTCCTGCAGAGCACTGATCTGGTGGGCGTCCTTCACATGCTGTACTGCATACTGCTCCACAGTGCTCCTCCTGAGCCTCTCTCTGTCGTCCCCACGGGCCCCCAGGGGCCTTACAGCTCCGTCGTCATCCAGGTGGCCCTACAGGGGTTGCGTTTCCTCAACACCTTCGCCCTGCTGGACCTCTCAGCCTTCCAGGTATTCATTTCCGATGTGGCGCTTGTATGTAATAGATGTACTAAATGGTGTATGGTTGAAAAATGAAAGTGTTAGTGACAATTTTAGGTTAGATATTCATTTAATTAGTTAGCACACCGAATTTCTAGGTTTTTAGGGCCCGTCTGAGTACACTCAGTTTTATAGAATCCAGAAGACCGTGTTTAACTTCTGAAAAGTACCGCAGCCGTCTGGGTTGCTACGCGTCTCGTGATGGATAACCTTATTGCTCTGGTCCTGTTTACAATTTGTGATATCCTGCCTCTTTGATTCAAAGCTCTGCGGAAGGATGCGAACATCTTTTTTGTGTTGTCCATCCTGTTGGTAGTTTAAGCCACCCTGTCTGCTTAAAGTAATGCTGCACAGCTTGTCTTTTTCTTCCGAGAGGTAAACGCAGCAGTTCAGCCTTCAGCTAGTGGCAGATATGTGGCCTCATTCTACAGACAGACGTTCTGAAAAGTAAAGCAATAAAAAGTTCTTGGGCTTTCATTAATGGTTGCGTTGGTACGTCTGCGCACACAAATGTGGCCCGTAAAGACATAACCCTCAAAGCTAATGATCCAATGCCCTCAGAGCCACTGGTAGGATATCAGTGTTTCTTCACAGAACAAAGTTAACCCAGTGGATGTAAACACACCTGACCTCTGACCCCGAGCTAGCCATGTTGAAAGCTCTGGATGAGTAATGCGGACAGTGAGTGGTGTAACATGCACAGGCTCCGGTCGTTCTTCAGCCGGCATGATAAAGAGACTAGAACGGTATCGCTAGGCTAAATCATCATGTAAACACCTAGGCGTGAACGAGGAGGGTCAGAACCCTATGAATTACTTCAATGTGTTGTTGTAGAAACAACCGCACCAACTATTCATAACAGTTAGTTCTTTGTAATTAAAGTAGGTGTTAGAGAGTAACTAACTAAGTAGTTATGCTACTAACTTCATTTTTCATTTGGGTGACAGCAGTAGAGTGATTCAAACTCTATGAAATCAGTTTGTTTGGTTCAAGAAACAGTTAATTGATTCATATGTAGTGCTGAGAAATGGATTCATTTTAGTAAATTGGTTCATTTGGATATTTCACAAGAATATAATGATCATTAAAATGATTCAGTAATATTTGAGTCTCTGCACATTAATCCCTATGGGGACTAATATGATGTAATATACAATGTATGTGACATATTTAATTAAAATCTGCTGTTTGTGACTATTTTTATTGTATAATTTAGTGTGTTAGTTTGTTTAGTTTGAATTTAATGTAAATTTACCTTTTCAAGTTTAATGCTGTTCAATCCAGTCTTGAACAATTTGATTTCGAGGAGTGGACAAAAATAATGGAAAATCTAAAATTTCTAGTTATTTTTGGCTCTAAAATAGTTAATCCACTAGAAACTGCTGTTTATGAGTCTAATCTCTATAAAAAATATATATATAATAACAATAATGAGCACCTGGAAATATCATGAAATCATGATCAATTGGTCAATGGGTGTGTTCAATATACAGGTGACCCTGTTATCATTCTCTCTTTACTTGGGTTACAATTTTAACTTTGCAATTATCTTGGAAATACCCACACAGAAAAAAAAAACTAGTTAAACACCAGATAGGACGTAGCAGAAGCACTTCTGGACAATGTATTAACATTATTTCATGAGATGATGTGGATGAGACTCCAACCTGATCTAAAGACTCATGGAGGTGTTTTCTGGCATGCCAGTCTAGCTGTTACAAAACAGATCTGGTTCCTTAGTAGTAGAGCTGCTAGATAAAACTCAGCCTAAGGTTTTAATTGTGTATTTGTTTCTGCTCTTTAGATAATCATGTGTAATCCAGTCTTTTCTTATTAAATAGGTCTCCCTGTGGCTCACTGGTGCTTCTTCTTTGCCTTTGGGTTGTAAAAAACAGAAAATATTGTTTTATTCTTTGAGGGGAAATTTAATGTTAGATTGTTAATGCATATGATTAATTGTTCAGCACAGTTACTTTTTTATTTCTGTTTGAGAAATATGGGGTATATTTGTGTTGTTTGAGACAAATAACTCTACTGTGCTTCTGTCAACATCTTTAAATGATAATTTGTCATCCTCACAATTTAACCTTGTAATTACACCGAAATTGGAATTAACTAAATGTGTTAACTACAAAAACTCATATAGTCACAATTTAATATTTAAATCTATTGATGGCCTTTCAGTAGTGTTATTAAAATATTCAATAGTGGTATTAAAAATCTTTAAAATTGCAGAAATTAAACAAATACAAAATTTGATCAGTAACTCTGTAATCAGTGTCAGTTTAGTTTTATTATAGTTTTTTTATATTTTGAATTAACTTTTATTTTATATTTTTAGTTTTCGTGCTAATTTTATTTTCATTTGTTGTAATTTCTTTATGCTTTTGTCCTTTTTTAATGTTTTTATGTATATTTAAATTTTAGTTTGTTTCGTTTTTTGGTCTAATTTGTTTTTATTTAATAATAGTAGTGCTTCAACTCAAACATTTCAGTTAATTGCCAAGGCGACTTATTTTAAGTTTTTCATCTAATATTTTTATTTTATTTCGGCTTTATTTCAATTAACCAAAATGTTTTAATAGTTTTAGTTGACGATAATAACCCCTGTACCTCATCTATTCGTTTTAATAAAAAATAGTAGCTAATGCTTCAATCGCCTTCAAACATAAATGATTCTTGGTTCTACATCCTAACAACAGCGGTTCTCAGAGTGGGTTGAATGCTACACTGGCAAATCAAACAGACTGTCTGTGGTGATGCGAACCCAGCGTATTACTCCCATTACATATGCTGGGATTTTCAGGTATTGTTGTTTGTGGTTGTTTAAACTCTCCATCCCATAACACTCTCCTACCCAGCAGAAACTGTCAGTAGTTTTAGTGCTGACCCTGAGGCGCTCAGTCATGTTGACATGTTTAATAAATACTGTCTCTAGACCGGCAGATAGCATCTCTTTAGTTGAGGGAATTGGGGGGTCTTGAGTTTGGACTACTGATTCCAGAACCAGTTCAACCAAAAAAAGTGTTGTGAGCACCCTCATTTCGATTTCCAAACCTGTATGACTTTCTTTCTTCTGCAGAACACAGTCAACAGTGTCCAATGTTGTTTTGGACCCCACTGACTTTCATAGCAGACAAAAATGGTTCTCCAAAAAAATCATCTTTTTATGTTCCGCAGAAGTCATACAGTTCTGGAATGACATGACGTGTGTAAATGATAAATCAGTTTTAATTTAGCTCTTCGCTGATGTGATACCGTTGCTGACCCGTGTCTGGTGTTTCCAGTGTGTTTTAGGAGCAGAGGGTCTCTCTCTGGCCTTCAGACACATTGTGAGTTCTCTGCTGTGGTACTGTTCTCAACAGAGCTCTGAAGAGCTGCTTCATGAGCTCATCATCTGCGTCGGCTACTTCACTGTCAACCACCCAGACAACCAGGTGAGATTACCTTCATCATTAGTGTTACATAAAAAATGGTAAAATAAATGCTAGCAGCAGGTTTGTTTTATGAATCCATAAGGTTTTATGATCATATACTGATGCATTTTTGGCGCTGTTTACACCTGGTATTAAAATGCATTTTGGTAAAAAAAAAATTGCATCACTAGTAGACGAAGGAAACACATTCTCGTTTACAGCTGGTGTTTTAATGCATCTCTTTTGTCAATTTTTGACCACTTCTGTCCTGATTTCTATGAGGGGAGGGTCTACGGGCGGGTAAATGTATGTTTTTTTAAGATCTTTCTATCTGATGGCAAAATAAGCTTGTGCAATTTACATATGAACGCGCCCGGAGACGACGGAAAAACACACGGGGAGCAGCAGCTTTCGCTTCACGCCGAACGCTGTGAGTTTATGTTAGAAAGCATTAATGGTGAGAGAACATTGTGCTTGGTACATTTTTCATCTTCAAACCAAACTTTGGTCTTCAGCCGACAAAGTTTAAATCCCGTCTGGCTAGAGCGCTTCCCGTAACCTTTACGCATTAGGTTAGTCAGCGGAGATTAGACGGTCTTTTGTAAATGTTCAAACACAAACAACCATGTGAGCGTTTACACTATAATAGCAATCCGGTCGAATGCGTTTTCGACTACCTCTTGAAGTGGTTGAAAGTGGACATGCACAAAACATTTTAGACCCCGCTTACACCTGTATTTAGCGTCGTCCACTTGAAACGATGAGGGTGATATAAGTTGTGTTATAAGTCTTTTGAAGCTGTATAATAGCTTTTTGTATTACAAAAGACTACAAGTCATTAATAATCTTACTCTATGATAGAGATGTCCTATATTTAAATTGGTCAAAATGCAAATGATTAAAGCATAAGAAAAAAGAAATCGAGCATCATCGATGCCAAACCTGTCCTATTATTTATCGGAGTAACGTGAATGAGATTTGAAAGCATGGGGGAAGATTTTCAGAGAATAACGAATTAAATTTTTGTCTATCAATTACACATACTGTAGCTGTTTTATGGCTTCTAAAACTAGGAATATAGTAAATGGATGGTTTTAAGTGAATCCTTGTACTTCCTGCAGAATTTCAGTCTGTCCTTTTTTTCTTGGTGAGAACTGGCTTCTTTGCTGCCGTTTTTGACACCAGGCCATTGTCCAAAAGTCTTGGCCTCTGTGAGTGCGCAGATGCATCACACAACCTGCTTGAAATATTGAGCAAACTCTGCACTAGTGGCGATACGATTCTGTAGCCAACTCCTCAGGATGAGACGGTCCATGCGCTTGCTGGACTCTCTGGGACATCCATGAACATCTCTCCTTGAAGTTCTTGATGAAGTTTCTTTGGATGTAACCATTGCTAACACAAGAACACAATGATTGGAAACACTTTTTCCCTCCTTTTATATCAGTCTGCTCTTATCCAATCGGAATGATAGTGATTTTACCTGACTAGTACTTAGTCACGCTTTACTATGTGCTGATAATATGATTAGTGAAGAATTTTTTGACAACACGTGCTGCAAATACTCACAATACACATACAGGACATACAGAACATCAGGATGTTAAATAAACAAAAAACTTGTTTGGGTCCCCTTGATACCTTTCTGTTGTAGTCGAGCTATTTGCAGTGTGTTTCTGTATTTGGTTGTGTTGTGAGTATTTGTACCGTGTTTCTGTATTTGGTTGCGTTGTGAGTATTAGCAGCGTTTTTCTGTGTTTGGTTGCATTGTGAGTATTTGCAGCGTGTTTTTTGTATTTGGTTGCGTTGTGAGTATTTAGTGTGTTTCTGTATTTGCCTGCGTTGTGAGAATTTGCAGCGCCTTCCTGTATTTGTCTGCATTGTGAGTGGTTGCAGCACATGTGTTGTCTTCAGTTGCAGTGCGTTGAGCTTTCTCGGCCACCGTAAATATGCATCTGATCACTCTGCACAACAATCTAGAAACAATGTGGATCAAAGCCGCAACTACTGAATTAGCAAACTTTGCAAAACACAAAATGTATCTAAATGAACAGCAATTTGCAAGTAAAGCTTCATGTAGTCTCACACGGCTTATTTTAGCGCCGTAAAAGATCCTTTCCTCTCCGTCACTGAGGTGTGTATAATGTTTGGTCGTCATTAGATCAAGAGCAGGTGTACTTTTCTCCTTACAAACAACCAACACAATAGCAACAAAAGGAGACTGTTGAATAATGCAGTGACTCTGCCACCTCTGTTGGCTCTGCACTGTGTAGTAGGAACGGACATTGTTATCCTCCGCCTGGCAGTTGGCCCGTTCTTTGTTCAGTCCTGGTGGAGGGGGAAGGGAGCTGATCTAACCTGGCAGTACAGATCACAGATCAGCCTGGCATGAAGAAGTGGGAGTCCCTGATACCGTTTGCATGCTTCGTTTACCTGGAAGCCGCCGACTGCATGGCAGGTGTGACTACGCCACACTCGGTCGGGTTTTAGTTATGCGTGCATCACGTGGAAACCTCCTCCGTGACGTCTTAATGTCCCCTCCAGGGACGGGGAGGGGAGGGGTCAGAGTCCTCGCAATTTATGTGCTTCTAATTTAAAACATTTTTGCTCTTAATTAAAGAAACTGCCTTCATTTTTATAGCCGTTCAGTCCTTCTGTGCTGATGCCATCCAATTTAATTATTTTGATGTAGGTAATTAGCATTTGTTGGCCATTGTTGGGTTGATTTGCATATTATATTGGATAATTGAATGAAGGTTGATGATTGAATTAAAGGGGGGGTGTGACAGATGATTGGGCTTTGTGCTCACATGGGGGAACTTAAACGACGAGCGGGCTGGGAATAACGCCTCGTGAATATTCATATCTTCCCAGCCCACTTTGCTAATTTGAAAAATGCCAGGCTGCAAAGTCTTTAAACTTGTGACTTCCCTCCAGGACACAAGCTGCTGTTTTATGCTGCCATTTGGCTCGCATCAGGGTTTATTATTAAAAACAGCACCAACACTGGCAGGTGCACTGGAGAGAGGTGGAAAGAATGAAGTGAAGCTATTCAGCTGAGATGCATTTTGGCCAAAATTCTTGCTGGTAGGTCATATAAATGTAAAAATATGTTGGATGCACCTTCTACGTGTGTGCAGCCATCATAAGCTGATTTGAGGAATTGAGTCATGGCATCATTTTACGTTGTTAGTTGCCTGTTCTCAGGTGGCTTGTTGGTAAGCTAACATTGAGCTGCGTAATTTTCTACCCAGTGTTTCTTTTAACCACATTTTCATTTTTTTTTCTTGATAGTTGAATCGTAACATTTATCAGCATCAATATTGAACGTTATAGTTTTTTTGAATGTGTCAATTGTGTGTCTTTAGTATTGTAGCTGGATTTTTTAACATGCATACACACCTATTGATCACTTTGTTTCCTTCACTATTATTATGGGCTCTTTATTTTCTTGCATTTATCTTCCATTTATCGTCTTCCATTTGTCTTAAATTATTATTTTTATCCTTTGAAATTTTTCCATCTCTCTCTCTCTCTCTCTCTCTCTCTCTCTCTCTCTCTCTCTCTCTCTCTCTCTCTCTCTCTCTCTCTGCGTGTTTGCATAAAATTCTTTTACAGAAATAATTTTGAGCAAAAACGCATTGAATTGATCAAAAGTGTCAGTAAAGACTTGCACATTGTCTGACATTTTTGCAGTTTGCACAAAAATATTAAGCAGCACAACTGTTTTTTAACATTGATAATAAAAAATAACTGTTTCTTGAGTAGCAAATCCGCATATTAGAATGATTTATAAAGGATTGTGTGACATTGAAGACTGGAGTAAGGATGTGTGTGTGTGTGTATATATATATATATATATAAATGTTATGTATAGTCTTTAAACTTTGATGGAGAAAATGACAAGGCAGAGAGAAATGACTGCTATGGATGCCTGCTAAATTTCAAAATCAACCACACGGAGTAATTTTCTCTTCCTTGTTATTTTTCCCATCAACTAAATATACAGTATGCCTGCAGCAACACCAACCAATCGTGAAAAGCACTTCAACACATTTATACTGAATTAAATGACATAAACATCAGCGTAGATCTTGGCACTACGGCTCCGCCCCTCTCCAGTCGGATACTTGCCAGTGTCAGGGGCCCTGGTATATATCCACACGGCCCTCGTACAGGATAAATGGAGACTGGAGCGGGAATATTTGACTTTTTCAGACTAATGTAAGCACTGGCAGAAGACAAAGACGGCGCAGAACCTGCTCTGTCTCGCAGTGATTCAGCCAGCCTGTGTTTACATGTGTGCATCTGAGAAATAATGCAGCTCATAAAGGCAGGGAAAAACTACTGGGGGACATTTGTACTTTCCACATGGATATTATTCAGACCCTCACCCACAGAGCCATTTAGTGTGTGAGATATGCAGTCATAGCTGATAGGAAGTTTGTTTGTACTCAAGGGGGGCATAAAGGCTTTTGAATGATGGCCAACAGCAAAGAGAAATTCATTTTTAATATGGTTTAAAGTAAACGTGAAAACAAAATGTAGCCCCTTTACTATTTTAACACACATTCCTGGTCTTATTGTGAACAATTCATCAGATAATTGTAATACAATTTTTTTTTAAAAAGTCTTAATAACCTTTCATAAAATAAATGACTGTAGTTTACCTGATATAGTCATATAAACTACTGCTCAAACATTTGGGGTCAGTAAGATTTTTTTCATTTAATTTTTTAAGGACTGCTTACTATTATTCAGCAAGGATGCATTCATTTGATCAAAAGTGATGGAAAAGAAAAAAATCTATTGCAAATAAATGCTGTTCTTTTGAAGAATCCTGAAAGAATAAAAGTTGATGATAATTTGAAATTGGAAAATGTTTCTTGAGAGGATTTTTTTCTTTTTTTGAAGGATCATGCGAGTAATGATGTGTAAAATTCAGATTTGATAACAGGAATAAATTACATTTTTAAACTGTAGTAATATTTCACAATATTATTGTAATTTTGATCATATAAATGCGATCTTGGTGAGCATAAGACACTTAAAACATAAAAAACAGCCAAACAACATATATTTTACAATAGCCAACCAATTACTTATTGTTTTAAGGTGTAAATCATACAAGGTTACAAGAATAGCAAATCATTTTGATTTTTCATGTTGAGTACTTTATTTGTGGTTACGTTTTTTGTGTGCGTTTTTGGTGGTCAAACTGTGGTCCAACAATTACTTAGTGCTAGTAAATCTAGCTCACATATTTAGTTGAATCTGTTTTTATTGTAAATTGAACAAGGCAAAAAAAAGTTAAAATGGCCATAATTCACATTTCTGTTTGGACTCCAGTCCTGTCAGTCATCAAACATCCTCACTTTTATCTTGTAAGTTCTTCCAGGTGAAAATGTTATTATCTACACACTTGGTGTTTTAGGGACGATAGCGAGGTGAAGGCTAACAACCCTTTTAGCTTGTAGCCCCTACACCACCAAAAGTGCAAGATTGATTCAATCCACCACACTCACTTGTCTTATCATCTCACTCCCTTCTTTTTCTCTTTCACGCCTATCTCTCCTTCACGTGTCTGATTCTTCCCTACAAGTGCAGGGCTATCTCCTTTGTCCTCAAACCCCAGTGTTGTTCCTGGGCTTCTAATCCTTGTTTAACTGATGTTGAAACGCCTCCTTCGACAGTCCATTACCCACGGTTGATAACCCAACCCTCTTTGATTAAATGACCAGACCACCGTGGGATAGTGTTATTGAAAATCACCAAACGTCTTTGATTTTCTTGCAACAGGGATTGTAAAGGTAGCAGGCGGACAGATGTGATTGACGGCAGTGAGGAATATTTATGACCTACCTAAAGGGTGAATTCAGGTGCAAACATACTGGTATTTTCTTTTTTGTCATTTCTTTTCCAGGTTTCGCCCGTTTAATTTTGTTTGTTCGCCCATAAATCTTTCAGAGTTTAGGGCTCCGTTTGCATCTAATGCTGCGTTTGAGCATGATCCAGGTCCGGATGTCTTCTCGAGAAGAAAAGATTATCTTTCGCAGGATCGAAGATGACACTTGATTTATTAAGCAAACAGTAGTAAGTCAGTGATCCTTTGCCAATACACTGCCGAGCGGAGCCGTTTTTAGGGTGTTTTCATGACAAAGAAACATTTTTTCTGCTTTGAGAGATGAAAACCAACAGATTTTTTTTTGTCTTTTAATTTTATGTTTACGCCCGTGTACCAGTCACCGTCAGGTTGTCTGGATGGATGGTTAAGAGGGGGCGGTAGGCGTTGTTCAGATAAGGCCTTTCAGCCATAACTTCCTCTTCTGAGTGCTCTCTTTGCATTATAGTATGTAGGTCGACCTCCTGTCTTATCAGTGGCGAGAACATTCTCTCATCCTCTCGGTTTGGTTCATCTTTAAGGCAGAGCCATAGATTTGTAGTTTTGAAAGAGCGGACATCCCTGGTCCAGCATGGGACACTTGCGTCATCTCCTCCCATTTATATTGAAAAACAACACTTAGGCCAGTTTTACGCAGCACACGAAAGCAACACAGATTTATTTCAATGTCCATACAGCTTTCTCATGCTCTAGCAAGGCTTGACATTAACACCCGCTAAATGCGAGTGGATTTTTTCAGTGGCGTTTAACACAGTCACTTCTACTAGTAACTTTAGGGGGTTAAATTTTATTTATAATATGTACATTTTTCAATTGTAGTTTTTAAAAAAAGCATTGAAATAATAAACTAAGTGCAATGTAGTGGTCAAAAATATCTATTTTTCGATACATATCGATTCTTCATCTCTCTCTCTCTATCTCTCCGACACCAAGTTACACACAAACCTGCCACCCCTCACTCACTCGTTTCATTTGCTCCAGATGAATATTGTTGGTGTTACAGGGCTTGAATTTCGGCGTGGGATTACGTGTATTGCGCATAATTTTACTCATTCCCAAAGATTTTGTGCTCACACCCACAGTGCGCGCACAAAGCTGCCTCTCGGTATTAAATTGAGTTCGTTTTCGCTACTTATTGTGCTTAAATACACACAAAATAATCTCGAAATGCCGATCTATGCGCGCATTCACGTAAACACAGTCAGTTATGTTTGTGATCGTAAATAGTTTAGAAAGAAAATGCATGTTTAACAGTATAATGGATCTGTGCGTCAGGTCTAAAAGTGACAGCAGCCTAATATACCTGCTGCCAAATTATGAGATAATATTAAACATATCTATATGGCCAGTGAAAATGCTGAGTGACACCACAAGCTACAGCAGCTGGTGAGCGACAAATTTAATGTCAACTCTACACATAGAGTTTGAGTGCCGAGCCTATTTTATCCTGCTTTACATGTTGAACTTTGCAGAAATTATGGATAAAATGCAAAATAAACCTATTTAGCACTATAGTCCTATGCAATATAGGCAATTATGAAACAACATAAAATAATACAGCGAATTCATCATCCATTGTTTGAAAAAAGTATTAAAAACCTAAAATAATTAAAACATTCAAATAAATAAAAATAATAAATAGAATAAATAAATAAATTAATAATATACTTTGACATTTTCAGTCTGCTTTTGTTTTATTCTGATTTATTAGACATAGTTTTGTTTCTCTTGGGTCATCTTAATAGAAAGTTTATATTTATTTTACACACATTTATATACAATTTTCACAGTATTTATACATGAAAATATATGGCTGCATGAAGTCCCTTAAAAGGGACATCATATTTGTGGGCTTTGAAAAATTATGAAAATATATTCTGCCCTTTGTAGTTTGGTTTCAGTTCCGAATAGATTTAGTTATTATTTTTATGTAAATGTGGCATTCCTCCTCATGTAAATTAGATTTCATGACAGTCATATTTGCAATAATTCTCAATGGCCAACTTCCAAAATTCATAATTTATTTATTTTATTAAAAGAAATACTTAGTACAGCAACCAAGAAATCATTTTGTTTCCTGGATATAGTCTTAATACACATTTCACAATACATTTCACAATTCCTATCGTCTATTTTTTTTATCGGCATGGCTCCACACAACCTAACAGCCATCTATTTTACTGTCGGCATTCGTCTCTCCTCCGCCATCTTATCAAGTCTTCATCAAAGAACAAACCCCTGGCCCACAGGTCTCCTTCCTCTTCACCTTGAGCCGCTCATAGTGTGCATGTTTGCGTTTCACTGCGTTAACTTTATGCTCCCTTTGTTTTCAGTTGACAGGCCGGGAGTTATGTAATGGGCCGCCCGTAAAAGCGTGGCCCTATATGAAAACTCCAGTGCTCTCTACTTAAGACCAACACTAGACACTAGGCCTTGTCTCTTCCTTTTTTATGGCCATCTGTGTTAAAGCGGGGGAGGGATCGCTCCGGAATCGCAAGTTCAAACGCCTGCCGTTGCTTTTATGGTGTCAATTGCTGAATGGATACCTCTGCAAACGCTGGTACAGGAGGACTTGGCCGAGGTCTTAATCCAAGTTTGGGGCCGGTTAGGGGCAGGGTCATTTCTCTCGGCCAGGGAGAGGCGGGTGAGTTCATTGCCTGGGTTGGGGCGGTAGGTAACCTCTGCTCTCTCAGTGCTGTACGTCTCCCCTCAGTGGACACTTGAGGGGGACTCATTGTTTAGTTGTGTGAAGATGAAGCACCGCATGCTGACGGATTATGAGATGGCTGCGTGATTTGTGGGCGGAATGTGCACAAAACCACCACCCCCACAGATGGACACGCACTTGTACACTCTCACGTTGGGAAAGAATGATTTAAACCCAAATTTGTTCTGCTTGTTTTATGAATGAAGCCCTTTGAGTGTGTTTACATGTACAACAAAACACAGATAACAGTCGAAACCTTTTAAAATCAACATATTGACAACTCAACGATGATGTGTATAATAACTTCCCAATCGTTTCTCTGATAGAACATCCTATGAAAAGTTCTTCACGTTCATTTGCATTTACCTTGCTTGTTATCAGCTTGTTGTATGACAAGTAATCTAATCAGTCCAAGGAATATCCATTGAAGGTGCCAAGGGTCCATGAGGTAAACGGGTACCCGATGTGTCTGCAGCATTGTAATTTTTACCAGTCTCATGAATGATTAGAAATACAGCAGTATCTCTACCCCTCCCTAGTCTTGTCCAGAACTGATGGGAGAGATTGATTCTGTACTCTCTGCGTTTGGCCGCAAAAAGACCCTCCTTCATCTCACCCACCGTCCTGACACTACGCAGCTCCTAAGCTGAAAACAACCAGATGTTTTGCACCATTTGTTCCATAGTAGCAGAGCAAGAGCATTCATTTCAAACCTGCAAAAAGCTTCTGAATCGTGCTGTTGGTCATCGGAGGCCAGACAATCCGGGACTAGTCTTCACTCCAACTCTGAGTACCATTAAAGTGCCCCACTGTGGTTTTTTTTACTTGTTTTGGTCAGGCATCTTTAAACAGTTCCTGATACAGAGTGACATGGGCCTAAAGCCTTTGAACACTGCTGTAGAACTACATTTTTAAGGCACTTCACCTTTTAAATGATAAAAGTAGTGAGTTATCGCTTTGTTTGTCATGCTCTTAAACCCTTGAGGGGTATTATTAAAGTGGAGAATGCAATGGAAAGAGTATTGTTAAGAGTATTTTTAAAATCTTGTAAATCCTGGTAATTTATGTCACCCTTTTCCCTGGGAATGTCACCCCCCTCCCTTATGGTTTGCATTTGGGGCCGAGCAGCAATGGAGGGATGTGTGTACCTGTAATAGGGACTGTTTAACGCCCCCTCCCTCTCTTCATCTTTCTCCCCCAAATCCCTCTAGTAAGGATTTACTGTGCTGACCTCCCAACTCTCTGGTTCCCTTCCCGGGAGCTGAGGGCCTTCCCAGGCTCCCCAACCCAGTCTGAAGCTTGTAGCATGTAGGGGCTGTTCCTCGTTTTTTCCCATCCCAGGCACTGCATTTAATCAGTCCAGGCCTGCTGAGATTTGGTTTTAATTCTAATGGGTGGGCCGATTTTGACGGTGTGATTGAAGGCAGTGATAAATGAGGACTATACACCCAGTACGAACACCATTACTGGTATTACTTCATTTATTAAAGTGGAACTGGGCTTGTTTGCATGTTTTGCACAAGATTCAACTCTAAAACCTCACCCACAAACATGCATTTCAGCATGTTATAGACCTTAATATAGAATAGATGGTTCTCAAAGGTTGTGACGGGAGGTTGCAGTGACATGAACCTCAGTGAACAACCAACATTTGTCAGTTTCCTGTCGTTTCGTCAAATATCTTCGTAGGTACGTATGAAGGCCATCATTTTGTGCTTCCAACTCAAAGGTGTACCTCGAAAAACCTTCTGTTGGCTAGATTCTAAGGCAGCGTCGCATGTATCCTTTGTGGATAAAACAATGCATCAGTGAAAGCTCAGTGAAAAAATAAATCCAAAATGGTAGAGATGGGAAAAATGTTTTAAAAAATTCTGGATCAAGGTTTCTACTTCCTTCAGTTGAGAATACCATTTCATTATCCATTTATGAGCACTATTTATTCATATCACATCCTGTACACAAATATTTTAACAATTCTTAAAAGGATAATTCATGGTTTGGCCATCTGAGATTTCGGTATGGAGATAAAGATTAGGATCATGATTTTTCGGTAGTGTGTTTTGGTGTTTGTTGTTGGGTTTTGGCATCTGATAGTCTCACATAGCCAGATTTTCAGACTGACGGCAGAAGGTCTGGACTCCCTAGCAGCTTCCATTGGCCAAGGACCGCCCAGAGGCCGTCTTACTGACATGTAAAGCAACCAATCACAGTTTGTTTTGTTCCACATCATGTTAAGGGGCGTTAGAATATAACATTGGCGTCCCTACAATAACAGAACGGTGTGTTAAACTATTGGACGTATTTTAAAGAGTCTATCCCGCAAACTTTACATACTTCCAGCGTTTAGTTGATCCTGAGTAGCGCTCGTTGTCACAGTTGTAAACACAACGGCATTCTTCTTCCATGAGGGGGTTTGGCAACACGACACGCGTCTCCCGGGCATCCATTAGAATTCAACCAATCAGATGATGACTTAGAATATCCTGAAGTGTTTTCATTTACTTGTGCCATATGCATCAGAGGTTCAAGCCAGCGGCCGTGGGCGAGACTACAGAAACGGTGACGATAGACATCAGACTTAAGTTAACAAGCAGATTGAAATCAGTTCCACATTGAGTCTCCTGTGCGCAATTTGTGTAACGTGAGTTACTACCTATATAAAATGTTCCAAATTGGTCACTTATGAGATTCTATGTCCATTTCGATGCTGCCTAGGTAGGAAGTGGATAGCGAGCGAGGGAGCTCACTAGGTTTTGGAACGGAGCTCAAGTGTGTTCTCCCATGGGGCAAATCTGAACCTGTGTGTGTTCAGCGTACATGCTCAGCAGAAGTGGATGAGGCATCCCTGTCTATGTTTTATGGAGTGTAATTGTGCGCTGGGAGGCACTGCCCTCTATTTCTCCTCTTAATGGCTGTTTGTGTGTTGTTTTAGTGGCAGATTTACGTGCGGGACGGGCAGAGAGGGGCGGGTTGATTTACAGCTGGCTGTGGCTTTGGCCTCACTGGTTGCGTGTGTGCGCACGCACTGTCACTGTGTGTGTTCCAGGTGAATGTGCAGTCTGGCCGCCAGCCCAGCGTGTTGCAGAAACTGTGTCAGCTGCCGTTCCAGTATTTCAGCCACCCGCGACTCATCAAAGTGCTCTTCCCCTCGCTCATCTGCGCCTGCTACAATAACCTGCAGAACAAGGTCATCCTGCAACAGGAAATGAGCTGTGTGCTGCTGGCCACCTTCATACAGGTAAATCACACCTTCATACACACCATCACTCATGCAATTCACACTTTGTTTCACGAACGTATCCTCAAACCCTATTCCTGCTATAAAGGAGTGTGTTCACGGGAGCAGCAGTTTGCAACTGCAAACCAACACATTTACTGAATAAATCTCGGAACACATGGGATTAAAGCGGCAGTTTATTCGCAAACTTTTTTGTGGTATTTAGATTTTTCACATAAATTTGAAACTTGGATGGACACAACTCTACTTAAGTTTTACTCAAGAAACCTTTGCAAATATGTTCCTAGTTGATTAATCAATAAAAATCAATATGTCCGTTACAAAATTTTTAATTTTCTGATATTTTAAAATAACTTTCTCATATCCTAGCGTACATATAGCATATAATAGAACAGTTATAAATCGAAACAGTAACTAAAAATAACCATTTTTCAAACAAGCTTCTCTGAAAACTTATCCCATGTCCATTGGTCAAAACAACACAGTCCTGCCCCCCAAAATAACCCTATTGTCTCAGCCAATATGCACAGTGTTTCACTTTTCAAGGGAATCATTATGCAAATGATTACCTTTAATTGTACATACCTTTAATTATAGAAGCTTGTTACCACCACTGATAAAACTTTTTATCTCACAATTCTGACTTTTTTTTCCTCGTAATTACGAGTTTGTATCTTGGAATTCTGACTTTATAACTTGCAAATGCGACTATATATCACCCAATTCTTTCTTTTTCTTCACTCAGTTACTAAAAACAAGGTCAGAACTGTGAGATTCAATTACATTGTAAACGTATTAATTTGGCTTATATACATTGCGACTTAGAGTGAATTTAAGTTATTGGTGTATTCCCTGGGAATCGAACCCATGACCTTTTAGTTTCTAGTGCCCCATCACCCCCCTAAAAGAAGCAGCTTCCTTCGCTCAGATGGATGATTTCCTCTGTCTGTTTGAGTGGATTTACCTGCCACTACTTGAGCCTCCAGTAAACACCCTCTCCCTTCATCTTCTTCCTGACAGCGCTCTCCACACTACATCGCCGCTGCCATTACTTACAGAGAGATTAGCTCTTACTCCAACCAAGACAGGGAATCGTCATCTTAGTCAAACAATGGAAAGACTGATGATGTCCTGCAACTTGACATCAGTTGCTGAGGTCGACAAAAGCTTAATCCACTTTATCCAAAACTTAATAAAAAGGAAATTTGGTCCTTAAATAATTTTACTTGACTAAATAACCCTATTGGTTCAGCCAATGCACAGTGTTGCACTTTTCAGGGGGATCATTATACAAATTGTTTACTTTGGGTGCTTCTCAATATCCCTCCTCGTCTCCTCGCTCCTCTGTCCTCCATCCTATGACCCGTGTATCCTATGCGGAAGTGTTTTATTGACTAAACGTTGCGCACGTATACATTCTCCTCCCCCTTCACATCGGTCACAATAATTTGAATTTACACTTTACCCTTGCAGTTTATATAAACCACACAACTCACATATTTCAACGGGGTATCTTGCTTTATTATTATTCATTATGAATTTCTTAAATAAAAAAACTTTAACAACATAACGGCAGATCCTTTGAGGGCTGCTGATGACGCTATGAAGTGACGCTCGAGTGATCAAGTATTCCAATGTATAAAAAAAGCTTTCATTCGATCCTCAGTCCTCATTTTCTTTCCTTGCGTCCTTCCCTCACAACCTGCAGGGGGAGGAGCTGACGCGCTAGGAAAGAAAGAGAGAGAGAAAGGAAACGAGGATGCACAAATAAGAAATGAGAAGCACCCCTCTTGTTTTATGCGAATTATGGAAGCTTGTTTCTGCCACAGAATAATTTTTTTTTTTTTTTTTTTTTTAAGATAATTGCGGTGTTTTTTTTTTTTATCTAACATTTTTTTCCCCCTAAACTTAAGAACTAAATTCACAGTTCTGACTTTATATCACATTTGATTTATATCTCGTAATTCTGGCTTTTTTCTCGCAGCTGCGAGTTTATATCTCTCAATTCTGACGTTTTTCCTGCGATTCTGACTTTTATAGCAATTACAAGTTTATCTCGCAATTCTGACTTTTTACTTGTAATTGCGAGTTTATTTCACGCAATTGTGAGAAAAAAAGTCAGAATTAGGAGATAAAAATTCACAGTTACCTCTTTTATTTTTTATTCAGTAATGGAAACAAGCTTTCATAGTGAATATCTGTCTGGGATAAGAGAATGTTTTGATCCACGAGCATCACCAACTGGAATAAATAATGAAATCTGTTCATTTTGTGTAATCCAGGACTGTGCCACCAATGAGAACCAATCGGACAGCAAAGCTTCACAGCCAGGTGAGGAATATATTCACCAAATTTGAGGAAAAACAAGTCATCCATATGAAATCTCAATACATCTTTGCATACACGACTGACGATATCCAGCTTTAGACATATATTTAAATTATGCTTAAATATACATTTTAAATTAGATGAATTGTCTAAATATTTACAATTGTGAAATGGATCCAGGAATCCCCATATTCTTTTCTAAAGTGCATTAGTTAAAAATAAATGAGCTTTATTGCTCACAAAAGGCTCCTTCAATCTGGCATTGATTCAGTGCTTTACTTCCTGTGTCAGTGTTAAACCTCTGATCTTTCTCCATCAGAGAAGGGCTGGGCTCCTCTGAACTACTGCGAGCTCTCCAACCGCTTCCCCAGAGACCAGTGGGACTCCGCACTTCAGTTCTTCCTCAAGAAGCAGGAGGAGTGAGCGAAGGAGTGCAGTCATTTACAGAAGCACATTACACACATTGACAATGAAACTTAATGTATATTCCACAATGCATAACTGTTCTGGAGGTTTAGGGTACAAATGAAGACAGCCATCAGACCTCCATCGAAGCCGTCAATCAGTAGTGAGTCATTCCTAGTGGTTTTCAAGTAACTGTATATTAGCATATATATTAGCGCACTGAAAAAAACTGACTTGTCATACACGTGTTTATGAGCAATAGAATGTTTACAAATAGTTTCATTTACAGGATTTTACCTTAAATACATTTTTGGACACATTCAGTGATTTTTGTTTTTCACAAAAGATAATCTTGTTTAATGGTTGAGTTTGACTGATATTCTGTTGTTTTGTAAATAAAAAGATACTGGGGAATGAAGTGGAATAAACTGAAGCCCTCGATAATTTAGGGAGAATGACGAGTTACCTCATCCGCCGGTTTTCATGTTTCATATTTTTCAATGCATAAAGAGGAAGATTTCTTCCTGTAGCTGACATGTTTGTTGTTGTTGTCTTTCTTTGCTTGTTCGCTTTTTTATACTGTAATTTATACACGATTTCAACACTTTTTTTTCTTTTTTTTTGCTTGTTAACCTGTTTTCTGTCATTTTCTCAGTGTATTGAAGCACTTAAAAGTTTAATTTAAGAAACGGATGAGTTTAATAAAATATTTAATACTGCTCAATCGAAGTTATTCTTTCATTTGTAACAGAGGATGAAATATTGTTTACCAGAATATGTTTTTGGACCAGCACGATCCAAAAGTCAGAGATGAAATTGGTTTTTTTTATACAAATGTTTTTATTTTTGAATAAAAGCAATTGTGTAAAAAAAGGAAATGTAAAATGTTTAGAATGTCTTAGTATTTGGTTTGACTCCCTTTTGCCTGAATATCGTGAAGTTTGTCAAACCTGATGATCGTGTTCTCAAGCATTATTTGGGACGATCTGAAGAGCATTATAAGCTTCAATGGAAGCAAGACCATCTGTATACAAAGGAGTTCAGGTTTGTTCTTGTGATTAGAGAGCTAGAAACAATGCAGCATCTGAATTATTATTTTATAAATTGACATCATATTGTTTCTTTGCTTAACATTTTTAAATTCCTACAGCTTTGTTTATTCAGTTTTAAATTACATTTAGAATCAGACCCTCAATGCGATCTTAGACTTTTTAGATTCTAAAATATTGTGCATGAAATATATTTACAATCACACTGTTTTATACTCCAATGCCTAATTGTGATGTTATGTAGAAGAGATATAAGAACATTTCTCTTTAAAAAAAAGTTTTAATTGAGAGCTTATGTATTTATTAAGTTCTTTTAATGGAATTTAAGTTGAAATGACTCAAACATCTAAGTTGATTGTACTTAATTTAAGCCAGCAACATTTTTTTTTTTTTACAGTGAAATGCAGTGGAGCTGGAACCTGAAATGTGGGTTAAAACGGCATTGTAAAAGGGTTGTGGCCACATAACCAGGGTCATCGCTGGCCCCGGGGCTCCACAAACAGCCCGCTTTCTTCCGTCCCATCCTTCTCTCACACACACTCTGAATATAGTCTTCTCTGTACCTGTGTGACTCACCGAGTGAGTCACTCAATACATGACTGTGTCAACATGCACTGGAGCCTCTGGGTCAGACTCACTTCCAGTTTCATAAGAACTGTGGGGGGGGGGGGGGGGGGGGGGATATCAAATAAAAAAGTGATAAAATATTACTTAAAGTCACTTGGATTGTCTGAGACTTTTTTTAAATGCTGCTTTTAGATTTAGTCCAGTAAAATGAATGCATTTTATGTGAGATCTAGATGATGGGCTTTGAAATGGAAGTGGGTGTATATGTGACGACTTGAATGGGAACTGTTTTTATAGTCCATGGCGTTATTTGCCTTTCCGAAACCATCTGAGATCTCGACGTTCTCGTTATTTTGGCAGAGGAACAGGGGAACGCTGTGGCCCTTTCCGTCCTGTCAGTTAATAAATCATGAATTGGATTGCTAAATCTGTTGTCTGAATGTCTCTTGCATTCATTGAAATATTTATCTTATTTTTTAAATTTAATTAAGAAACGCGGCTGTGAAGAAGAAACTCGTTTTTATAATGGCATTCTAAAGTTTTTATTTATATATAGATAGATAGATAGATAGATAGATAGATAGATAGATAGATAGATAGATAGATAGATAGATAGATAGATAGATAGATGAACAATAACAATGTTATAACAATTATATATATATATATATATATATAGATAGATAGATAGATAGATAGATAGATAGATAGATAGATAGATAGATAGATAGATAGATAGATAGATAGATAGATAGATAGATAGATAGATAGATAGATAGATGAACAATAACAATGTTATAACAATTAACAATGTAATTTTTTTTTTTTGGTCAAAATGACTGTTTTCTCAGTGTGGGAATAGCTCTGTCAAATAAAAAGGTGATGCAATAGCAAATTACAGACAATTATTTTACGGGTTTTTATTCGTGATAAAACCCTTCGAGGTTTTATTAAAATGGCGCTTGTTTGTTTAAATGTTTGCTTCGCTACACAGATAAATAAAAGAAAATTTTATTTGTGTTCAAGAAAAATGTCGAGTTATTTTCCTGCATTTTGTGTTGCCTACGTTAAACTTAATATTGTTACATTGTAATCACTTATACCGAAATTATTCCTTGACTTTGATTAATTATTCCTATATACTTTGACTTTCGTATGCCTTGCCAATTTAGTTGTTTTTTTAAACACATAATATAGGGGGGGGGGGGGGGGGGGTGTAGGCTATTGAATGTTCTTGCAGTGAAATTACAATCTTTTGCCTGTTCTCAGCATCAACATAGGCTATATTTGAATATAGATTATTTCGTTGTATTTAAAAGTTTGAGCTGGACTATTGTGACAGTTTTAAATTAATTGTAAGGAATAAATTAAGCTTGAATGTATGAAACGACAAGACATTTCCATAAAGGGGCATGTAGGCTATTAGTTGTTTGGTTTAGGAGTCAGATGTGTTTAAGGTTTCGATTTATAAACTATAAGGTTAGCTAAATACTTTGACATTTCACATTAAAATGACAGACAGGGGAGAGTTGTAATTAGTAAAGACTTTAAAGATTTGTTCTATACACACATGAACTTGGCTTAAGTGTGCGTTTATTTAATTAGACCTAAATTATTAAATTAGTGGCGGAATTTGAACCAAGATGCGGCTTTTGACCTCTGGCCATGACATCTGAATCGTTATTTCTCCCGAAAGCAACCATAAGCGCTGCATGTCGCCAAACCGTCGTCATTCCGAAGAAGAGTTGTTTTATTTGAATCCAATTAAGCTTTCTTAATTTCCTTCGATTTATTGGGGTGTAATCCGGATCAGATCTGCACACCGTTTAGCAATTAAAAATCATCAAAGATATGCCTATTTTTTTAAGTAGGCCTATTTCTAAGTATATTTTAGAATTCGTATATTTTAACAGAAGACTATGCGTTATAACCATATGCGTTGGTTCTCAAATTAGCCTGGCATAGTTTGCATTTCATATCCAATAAATGCAGTTATTTGCATTTTCTGAAGCAAAATAGTTTTTACAAGCTAGCAAATGATTGATTCGTTTTTGGTGGGTATAAGTTTAGGTTTGGGCTTTGTTTAATTGAACTATTGTCTGTCGTCTTTGCAAACAGAATCAACACTTTCACAGAATGAGCTTTTGCGCCTCACACAACACCTCAGCGCAGAGGAAAACGGCATAGATTGTAAAAGGAGTAGATGTAAAGATTTATTCATAAAAAAATCCCTACACCAATCCAGTAACCTATGTAAATAATCGCTCTGAGATTTTGCCGTTAGATTTAATCGCTGTGAGATTTTGCTGTTCGATTTTGAACCGAACTTCTAACTCCTCAATGCAAGATTTTCAGTTTATTTCATAAAGACCCTATAAGATCGCCTGACTATGGCATGTTTTTTGTCTTTACGTATTTCCTAGTTAAACAGGAAGCTTGAGCGGGACATGTGGAAGGCCTTGTTTTGGTATGCCATAACATAGCTGCTTTGGATTTTTCATACTTTCTGTTTGAATTCGACGAAAAAGTATTTCTCCACCACTATTAAAGAACACTCTTGAGTATTGTGTGATACATGAATGGATATAGGCCTATTTAAGCTACTGACATAGCCTACATCCGACATATATGTTAGCAATGTCAAGTGAAATAGTAGCCTAGCACTATAGCCAGGGGCTATAGCCACACATTTAACCTCCATTTAATTATCTACAACACTTACAGTTAAAAAGAGCAGACATTAGATGTCACTGTCAATAGCATGCACTTTTTGCATAATATGGAAGTAGGCATACCGGTATCTGAATTGATACTTGCTAATCATTTGCTGGCATTGGGGGAGGGGCGTTGTCATTCCAAACAGCATTTGATTGGACAGAAATCAGGAGTGCAGGATGAGTCATCAATATTTTGTTCCATTTTCAGAAAGAAAAAGAAAGTAAGTTTGTCAACATTGTATGGCAGAACATTGTTGTCTCAAAGCGTATGGACTAAAAGCCACCAAACACCTTTTTCTGATTTCCCAGGCTATTAAAAGTTTAACATTTATTATAATTTATTATTTTTTTAAACTATAATTGTAAACAAAATAATGTTTAAATGCCTGAATTACTTGCAGAAAATGAAGAAAAATCAGCGTAGCAACAAAATTACAGCGCTGCCTTACAACTGCTTATCCTCCAGAGAGTTTAGTTATCTGACAAACAGGATTATCTTGCCACAACGGCCCGCAGTGATTTTGGTCTGATCTTCTGGTGTCCAGCGGCTATATCTCCTGACTCGGATTGAAAAGAAACCCTGGACATGCAAGGGTGCGTTTGCCGAAAGGGAGTCCCGTTAAGAGAGAGGTGCTTCGGGTTTGTTGTGCTTCCATTCAGTGGATCATTTGCAGGTGATGCCGAGCGCAGATAAGCGGCCGCCGATCCCTGTCCTCCGTCTAGACTCACAGCTTTACGAGCAACAAGAGATTGATCACTACTACGGGAGGGCTTCAATTACTCATTCAGTATCCGGTCGGTACGATATTTAAATAGATGGATAGATAGATAGATAGATGTATATTCATTCGAAGCCTCCGTTAAGGGCTGAATGTGACAGATCAGGGATCTGTGATCATGTTATGGCCTCAATATATCAATGCATCTTTAAACGTGATTAACCAGCAGATTATAGACTTTGGTTACAATGTATTTGGTAACACTTTATTTTACAGTGCCGTTACATTTGTTACATGTTCTTACCATAGTAATAACAGTAAATTATGCATAATTACATGCAACTATCCCTCAACCAAATCCTAATCCTACCCTAACCCCATAAGTAGCTAATGTAGTTAATTAATATTACTCAGTACTTAAATGTATAATTACACTGTAACAGTGACACCTTAAAATAAAGTGTAACCCTTTATTTTAAGGTTACAGTGTAATTATAGCTACAATTAAGTAGGCCTATACTAAGAAATAATTATTAACTAGCCTACATGTTCTTATTATGGGGTTAGGAATATGGTTTGGTTTAGGGTAAGTTGCATGTAATTATGCATAATTTATAGTTATTACTACAGTAGGCTAACTACATATAAAATGTGTAACAAGGACACTGTAAAATAAAGTGTTAGGGAGACTTTATTCATAGCTATATTTATCACTCAAGAAAAACGGTTAATTTTTAATGATACCAAAACCCATATTTTCTGCACACTATCTTTATAGGTTTCATAAAGAACCATGCTTTGAAAGAGCAGCATTATAATCTTATCCCCAAAACAAAGAAGATTTTATGTATAATGTGATTCTTTATAATCAGTATCCTATAACAATATTCCGTCTTTATCTCTGTTACACTTTCCCCAAAACGAAGCAAAAATATAGACATGTATATATATATATGATATATATACATACATACAAAACAATAATGTACGTCTGTATAGGTAGGCCTATAACGAAAAAAAATAAATAAAATTTCATAACAAATTCAGATAACACAACACTGCAGTTATTGACTATTTAATTTTGTTCACGTTTCTCCTGTTCTTTTTACTAGATCTTTGGACAGTTATTTCCCGTCCTATATCCAGTTGTACTATGACTGAAGTGTCTTTCATCTTGTTATAAAAAGATACGTGTAAAGGTAACATGATATGGTTGTCTTTGCATGCAAGCTTTCTCAGACATAAACAGCATTTAACGTATTTTATTTAGGTAATTTCTCACTTTTTGGTATGGACGGTTGTCCTGACAATAAATAACAATAACTTACTTTTTTAAATCGAGAAGTTTATACAATCTGTCATCCATTCGTTAAGATAAAATATTTTACAGCTCAGTTTTATACATCTTCGGAGAGATCATGCGCACTAAGACAAAAAAAGTAGATTTTTGTCTAATTTGGAAAATACCACTTGTTGATAAAGCTAAACATTGATGGTCTTGAATAAACACTGTTAAGACTGTTGCTTTCATAACTGGTCCATAATCAAAACCAAAATAATGTGTTCATATTCCGTAGGACGTCCTGGATATACGGTCCAAATGCTTTAAAAACAGTTTTGTAACACGTCTGGAAACCCCAAAGTCGCTTGGAAAGGCTCCTCCGTTTGGCAAACTGTTTAAATCCATCTTGTTTAATCCCTTTTTCCGTTCGAGGCGGTGAGGTGATGGGATTTCATGCAGGGCGGGTGAGGGCATGCTGGGGCAGGAGTCTCCGGTGGGCTCTCACGTCTCCACGGGACTGGGCACCATGCTGTTGGGGGTGTCGGGTAACTGCGATGACAGAGAGGTCACATCACTACCAGACGAGTTACCCAGCGAACCCGACTCGGAAAATGACACCTATAGAAGGGTGAGGGGAAGAGTTGGGAATCAGTAGGCTGTTCGATAGCTGTCAACATGCTGAGACTAGGTACAGCTGCGGCCCGAATTTGATTAAATGACAGAGTTTTACATACGATTTGCAATTGACATTTACATTAGCCTACACAACTTTGGCATGGTGTTACATAACAGACAAGATAAAGATAGGCTAATAACCAGTGTGCGAATTAACAGAGCGTGGGATCAACTTTTCAAAGGAATTTCTGTCTGAAATTTTCGCGCCCTTTTCGCGCCCTTACAACAAGTAAACAAATCGTTTTCTTTCTTTCTTTTTTTTTGTTATTTATCATTTTTGTCTTAGGCTACACATGGGATATGTAAATTTATACTAAAGTACTAAATATTGGCACTTGATTATGTTCTGTCGATGTACCACCCGATATACGCTAGAGCTAGACTCTACTGTTGCAACAGAGTTCGGACAATCTTCTAGTCAACTTACATTGAAACATTTAAAAATCCTGTTAACGAACAGGCTGTGTGCCAACATATAGGCCTATATGGAAAAGTTTTTTTTTTCTATTAAGTAAAAAATAATTACAATACAGTGTTTGCTTGAAACTAGAAGCTACTGCAAAATATCGTTAGAAATAATGGCCAAATGGTAGCGCTTTAGACCTAACAATCTGTAGTCAGCTTAAATTATATGAATGATAATTTTGATAAAAGAAAAAGAGTCGGGATGGAATGGAGGAGCACATTAAAGCCTAGTTGTTAGGCCTTGTAAGTGTTCGGGGATGGCAGTCCTCACCAGCTGTTGGAAAGCAGGCTGGTCCAGGTCACTCTGTAAGGCAAATTCGCTTAAGGCTTTCCACGGAGGCTGATAGGTTTGAACTTCTACAGGATTTCCCTGGACCGTGGTGTCATGTCTAATCGGGCTCCCTGCCACCAGAGGCGTTCCCGTGAGACCTTGAAGATTCTGCAAAAGGTTGAGGAGAAACCTTAGCGACACAGCTATCATATTTCAATTTCAAAGAAGCTTAACACTTTAGGTGGGAATTTCAAATGTGTTCAAAATCATTAAAAAAAAAAAATCACAGCCATTACATATTGCATTTTGAATGTTTATATTACGAAGTGAATAATTGAACCACAAGATAGATAGATTGCTGCCTTACATTTTTAAGTTGGCCTACAATCAATTTGGATGTTTAAGTCATTTCAACTTAAATTACATTAAACTGACTTAAAAAAATAGTTGATTCTTGTATATAACTTATCAAAATAAGTTAAACAATTTTCAACGTTTTTACGAGTTAAAGCAATGTAAAAACATGTTATATTGATCATATAATATTTTACAGATAGATAGAGGATAGCCACAAAAATGTGGCTAGCCTATGTAACATCAAGACATTTTTAATGTCCAAAGAAGCATAAAGTCAACTCGATTATAAGCAATATTAGCAAAGAACCCTTGAAGAAACTTTATTTGAAGGGTAGTTGTAGTCAAAATAAATTTTGTAGGCTACCTAAAGCAAATTCGTTGATTGCCATCACTCATTAGAATTAAGTAGCCTACAAAACTGATATTCCTACCGTTTTGTCGCTGTGTTGCTGTTGTTGTAGTTGTTTCATAAGTATGGACCTCTTCTTGTCTTTGCAGCGCTTGTTTTGGAACCAAACTCGTATGACGCGAGGGCTCAGACCGGTCATTTCCACGAGCTGCTCCTTCATTAGTGCGTCCGGTCGCGGGTTTGCGTTATAACACGTCCGGAGAGTGTGAAGCTGCTTTTCGTTTAATACTGTCCGAACACGCGTGGTCTTCTCAGACTGCTTATGAACGTGGTTCCGGTGAGGTGGCTGCCGAACTGGCACAGGTTCTGCGAATAAAATAGCCATACGTGTGAATCACTTTTCGGCTTGAGGGGTCATTTCATTATTTAGACACACTGCAGAAGAGCACGCTTACTTGAAGGTTAAATTGTGCAAACACACATCGGTCTGTAGCCAAGTGCGTGTCAGTCAAAACACCTCTTAGGGCCTTCAATATGCTCTCAACTTTGCTGTATGTGCAAAATGTTGAAGGATCGACATAGGATATAAAAGTATAACATGCAATAAGTGCACCATCTTACAGAGCAATAAGAGGGTTAAGTAGTGACACATAATCGAACAGAACATTTGTATGGTTTAATGCTGTTTAAGCTTTTAGTTAACTACCAGATGTCAAAGCATTAGAGTCCAACATTTAGGCTAAACCGTTTTTTTAGTAAAATGATCTAAATACAGGTTCAAAATGAAACGTTAAAAGTACAATTTGTCGCCTATCTAATCAATAATGTATATAAGAAACAAACAAAAAAACATTTTCTACTCTGATATCTGATGACATATCCTACCAATCTAACAGCCAAGAAAATAAATTAACTAGCCAACACTTTATTTTACATTGTACATGTTAGGCCTACGTATACTTTCCATATTAATAACAGTAAATTATGCATAATTACATGCAACTAACCCTAATCCCTAACCAAACCCTAATCCTAACCCTATTAATATTACTTAAATATATAATTACACTGTAACAATGACACCTTAAAATAAAGTGTAGCCCAGAACTCTTTATTTATATATCGCAATATTGCACTTTTCTTTTTATTAAGAAAATAATAAACTAAGAAAAACGCTGTTTCCAACCAAACGCATAAACGGTTTCAGATTAATTTCACATCATGTTAATTCAATCATAAATATCATCAAACAATCTCAGCCGGCTACAAGTAGGCCTACGTGCCATGAGGGGTTTTACACGAAAACAAATATCTTCAAATTGGCACCGAACACAAGCTACTTGGAAGTCTGTTAACACAATTTCACAAGCTGATTAGATGTAACAGAGAACTAAAGTCGGGGATCTCATAGTGGCCGTTAGTAGGCTATTATTTCACAACAACAACTACTACAATAACGAAAATATTAATATTATTATTAATATTAGGCATGTTATTTTGTGACACTATTGCTGTTACTACAGCACCCTAATGAATTATAAATATAGACAATTGTGTGTAACTTGGACATTGCTTTTATTATTATTAATAATAATAATTTTCTCAATAGTATTTTTATTGTTACTACTACCTGGGATGTGCAGGGGCCTGTTGGAGTGAATGTTCCCGGGACTGATGGGGCTCCCGGCTGAAGCGCGCTCCATGAGCAGCCCGTGATCCGCCCGGCAGAGCAGCTCATCATCCCGCAGAGAGAACTCATCTCCCGGGAGCAAATGTCTGCTGCACACCGAGCACCTGAAACACTCCATGTGATACACGTTATCCCGGGCCCTCATCACCAGGTCACTGCTGCAGAAACCGATGTTGCATTTGGCGCATTTGATCCCGAATAATCTGCAAATTCCAGAAGAAACATTTGCTTATTTTTACTGTTTGTTTCCAAAACCGTCCAACTCATCTCAGCTCGATTTTACAAGGCCAAGAAATACGGATCGTAATCACAATTGTAACTATTTTCTTAAAGCTTGTAGCCTATATAATTAATAAGTGTTATAGACTACAATACACACATTACAATGCATTTATCCTTTCATAAATAATTGCAAGCACAGTTACGCATATATTCTTAGTAAACAGTAGGCTACAACACATTCAAACACTGTGTTTGACTGTTTTATTCTTTACAAATATGCTACCTAGAGTATTATAACTGAGGTTTCATATATTTACGAGAGCATATATACTGATATAATAAGGTGTGTATAAGACACAATGAACACAATGCTTTAGCTTATTTTCTTTACAAAGCAAACTTTAAAACAATACTGAACAAACACCGGTATTAAAAAAATCAAGCATGGCAATGCTAAACCAAACATTTCTGTATTAGCCTAATCACTCTCAAGCCACGAAATAATGGAATTTTGCTGACAAATAATTAGTTTCCACTAAATAGGCTTTCTTAGTTTTTTGTATGCTTTATTTTATTATAGCCTATAATGTAGGCCTATAATATAGGCTATATTTTTACCTCTGCAACAAAGGTTGTTTAAATGCTCTTCTTTAGTTTATGATAAAAGTGCAAAACAGCATGCAGAGTTTTTCCTTATCTCTAGATCGCTTTGGGTCAAGAATCTGTGAAAAAGAGGGCCTCGACGAAATTCCAAAGCTGTGAAATCACAAATATATGAGTGACTCGTACCGTACGTAATCTCTCTTGCAATAAGTCTTGCCGTCCCGGACGAAGCAAGTGCACGTCTCATCCAGGTACTGACTGCATTCTGCGCACTTCAGACAGGCTGCGTGCCACTCCAGGTCCGGGGACACTCGCAGGATGTACTGATCGTGGATCTGACTTCCACAGCCTACACACATGGCGATTCCAGACTTCTCTGGATATGGAGAGTAAGGATTAGCTAGTGTCCTCCGACTGCGCTTCTATATAGGCTGTTTAATCCCCCCGAAACACCGCCGTCGTGCAAAATGAAAGATTATAGCTGATGCATCCACTTTTGACATGCCACAAGCCCATAAAATGTCGTTATTTTTCCTGTGTTATTTCATATTGGTTCGTGTTTTTTTTGGCTGCACCAATAGGCTATTGTTTGCAGATAAGTCATGCTTGGCACAAAAAATAATAACATAAGCTAGTCGACATAAAATAATATTTTGATAGCCTGTAGTAGGCTTGTCTACAGGGGGATAAAAGTTCTTATTGTCTCGGTGTAATGTTAAACTAATTTTTGCATTAACGATATTCAAAGTTCAAAATTTAGCTAAAACAAACAGCCAGCACTTACTTTTTGAATGATCCCCCATATCACCCAAGAAAGAAGGATGGGTTAGAATATCCACCATACAGGAGGGTTAAGGCAGAAGGCGTACAGATGAGGAAATGGAATGGGAAACTGCCTCGTCCCGAGCTGACTAATAACTTCTGGCCGAAGAGCCTGTGGGAAGAGCAACACACAGACACTGGTTCTGACGTCACCGGGGCCCTGACGTCACATGCAAACCTGGACCACGCGCGTCCCCGAATGTGATATCAGCAACAGCCCGAAGAGATCCGACCACGAGAAATGTTTTGAATATTGTCTACCGAGGAATTGAAGATTAAACTCACACTTATGTTTCTCCAAACAGTTGCAACGGTGAACAAAGCACACAAGACAAGTAACTGAAAATTCATTAAATAGTGAGTATGTTTTAAGTTATTTTAGTGCCAGTATTGCATTTAGGTGTTCAATGAGAAGCTGGACCAAAGTATGATTATCTGCGGGTTTAGACTGTATTTGTTATCGGCTACTCGTACTGACATTATCAAAACAAAACTAGAATGAGGTTTTAAATATGTATTAACTTATTTCCAAAATATTCTGCAAACTTTCCTAAAACAAATAAACATTTAGCATATAGGCTACATTCGTTTCGTTGCTTTTAAAAAATTTCGTACGGGAAATCCATGTGAATTTATGTCCATGTGTTACAGTGAGCCCCCTACTGGACATCAGGATATCTTCATATATAGTGTATGCCTATCACATGGTTTCATATTTGTAATATAGTTAATAATCCGTTTATGCCAGTCTAACAAAATGTACAATTTAGGTAGAAAATAACTGACTGTAAATATAAAATAAATTCTACAGAAATACTAAATTGCAACTGTGCAGTGCATTAGAAAAAACGGCTTTGAGTATTAAAAATGTCGAGAGAAAATTTAAATTTTTTAGTTTGACTGCGTATTTAACGTGTTTCAAACCCTATTCATCTATTTAGGCTTCTTTTTGCGTTTCCATTGAAAATTATCATCGTAAAATTGTCCGACATGGACCTGCGTTCTTCGGTTAGATTTAATCTCTCTCTGCTTCTATGGAAAATGTCAGAAGAAAAGACTCACAGCACAAGTTTGCTTAGAACGGTTCTTTTTTGCTTGAACTACACGGACATTGCATTAAACTGTGCATTTTATTGTGAATAATTCGCTGACATTTCCAGTTGGTAAAACTTAGAAATGAACGTTTAACTGCTGCTGATTGAGTAAACTCAGTTCGAAGATAGGCTAATATTATTATCAACTCACAAATAGTCAAGACAATTGATTACTTTTATTTTTACTTTTACTTTTGAGTTCAAAATCCACTCTTGTCACGACATTTGAAGTTAAGGACGATAAATAAGTTAAAATAACTTTATGTCATGTTTTACAGCGTTCTTGCTTCTCCCTAAATTAAACTCAGCTGGTTTGTTCTGTCCATTTATTTTAGGTCATATTTATACTTAAATATAGGGGGAAAAGTCCATAGCTATAGGCTATTTTAAAATGCGACCATAATGAATAATTTCGTTTATTTCCCTCTGAAAATGATTCGGACAAGAATCATGTTGAAAGTCGTGTTGTGAATCAAAGTGACCGCGTGTCGAACCTCACCTTTGACTTTGACCTCTAACCCCGCAAAGAAACACTTTTAATTTAGGCTAAGAAACCATGTTGGCTCCATGAGAGGTCAAAAAGAGACATCTAGGAGATTGCTTGTAACCTATAGCCAATACTTTTTACGTGTTATTGGTTTCAGTCAGTTGACAACCATTTGTCGGCGATTTAAATTCAATACAAACGGATTGAATGAATCAGATTGATTGAACAAATAGGCTACAGCGGAAAACAATGGTCCGAATACAATAATAGCCTAACTTTTTAATTTGAAAATAAAATCCATGTACATAGCCTACATAATTAATTTTTCATTTTATTATATTGTATCATTTTATTTTTTAGTTTAATTGAACAGTCTATCTTGAATATAGGCCTATTCTTTTAATAAATTTGTTATTTGATAAATCGCAATCTTTTCCCTTTTGTCTTGACCATGTTTTACACATGAACACAACCCAAATCTCATAGACACTGTAAAAAAATATATATGATCAATAAGTTATGAAAACATGTTTTTTACATTGCTTTAACTCATCAAAATATGTTAAGCAATTTTCAACTTTTATTTTTTATTAGTTTTTATTTAGTTATGCAAGATTAAACTCATGTTTTTAAGCCAGTTTAATGTAGTTTAAGTTGAAATGACTTAAACATCGAAGTTGATTGCAGCCTACTTAATTTAAAGGCAGCAACTTTTTTTTACAGTGTTCACACCAAAATGTTGTATTCTACTTAGTACAGAATAGGTGCTGTTGGTACAGCTGATTATGCCAAAAAAATATGAATAAAGTCATAAAAAATCTAACCCTTGGTTCAGTGGACCCTGCTACATTTACAGTCATCGTGGGAAACTAACTTTTCTTGAACTAAAAAGCTCCACAGATCAAAGCTATGAAACACCGCCCACTAGGCTAATTACGTATCCACTCAGTCTCCGCCCACTTGCATTAGACAGTTATATTAGTTATTCTGATATATATATATAGACCTACATATAAGAAGAGTACGTAAACTGAAGAATATCACCTCCAAGAAGACCACATTTGAGCAGTTACAAATGTTACAAAATGTAAAATAAAATGTTACAAAATGACTTATACATAAGAGGGGCGTGTCTCTTCTGATCTCGCGAGAACTCAACTCAACCTCTGTCCCCTGTTACTAAAGCAGTGGCAGTGTGGATGCCGATAGTTTGCTGCTGTAATCATGCTCAAAGCTGTAAACAAGACATATCTCAGGCAGTTGGTAAGAAAAACCCGACGAAACGACACATTAACCAGTGTGCACGTTTTTTTAAAAGTTGTTATGCTTTCTCACTGTCCTTTCTAGACACAAATCGACCTGAATAAAAAGCTTAGCATGCTGGCTAACTCGCTCATTTAGTTCAGCAGGAGTTGTGTAATATGTTACTAAACCGCTATTCTTTTCTATATATGCTTGTTTTATTGTATTGTTTTTGATATGAGATGGTTAAACGCAATGTCAAATGTTTGGTTCGTTTGCTGACCTATTTTTCATTGTTATACAGCCTGCTAACTAAGCGTTTACGTTAACTTTAACGTATTCTTTTTTTTAATAGCCTTAGATAGTAATATTGATCTTTGAATATGTTCATGACACTTTTAAGGCATTGGTAACATCAATATGATTAGTTATTAAACAGAGCTAGCTAACTATCTGTCAAGGTTATGTAAAATGTAAACAGTGCATTATGAAACCTCCTCGCCATCTTTAACTGATTGACCTAACTTACAATGCATTTAAAATGTGACCTACATTGAATTTGATGTGTTAATATATTAGGCCAGACCCTAAGTAGTATCAGATCCCTGTTATAAATCTGATTTCTAATGACCTCTATGGGCTGTAAAACAATGTTTGGCTGCACTGCCCCAGTCTGCATTCAATAGTAGGCTAAGTAACCTTGTATCGGTTATTTGGGGGAAAGAGCCTGGCTGTTATTTATATCATACTGTATCAGATTAACCAAAAGTTTTTTTTCTCCTCTCCAGTCTGGTTTGATTCAGAGGTTTCAGAGTACTCTGGTTGTTGCCGAGCACAATAATGACACGCTGACCCCCATCACCCTGAACGCCATCACTGCTGCTAATAAACTCGGCAGTGACGTGTCCTGTTTGGTTGCTGGAACGAACTGTGCGAAGGTATTCTCTCTTCATTTCCATTGATTTCTGTTGAAAGCCTGATTTCAGGGCTCTGATTATGGTTTTTCGGACAGGTTGCAGAGCAGTTGTCCAAAGTTCAAGGGGTGAAGAAAATTCTGATAGCTCAACATGCAGCCTACAAAGGGTTATTGCCAGGTAAACTCGAGGTTTTGTTCATAAATTTGGAAGTATTTGGTGGTTGTGTAAATTTAAGTAAAGAACAGTGCAAGTGACTTTGGATAAAAGAGTCTATCGTATTGAAGAAAGCTTGGTATTGAGTGATTTAAATGAAAAATGAAATTGTGCCTTCTTTCACAGAGGAGCTGACGCCCCTCATCTTGGCAACTCAGAAACAGTTCAGTTTCACACACATCTGTGCGGGAGCTTCTGCTTTCGGAAAGGTAAATCCAAGGCAGATGATGAGGGTTGAAAGGGACATTTCAGAGATTCGATTGTATTTATCATTGAGCCATTATATGTCTTTTACACATCTGTGGGAAAAACAACACCATTGTAACTTTATTTTGATGACAAACATTTGTTAGATTGAACAAAATTTATAAAAACCGCAAAATTTTTGCGTTATCAAAAAAAGTGTTTGTCAGCAATGACAAATTTGTCAATGAAATTTGTGTTGTACAGAAATGTACATTCTGAAAAATGTTATACAAGTTTATCATCAAATAAAAAATCAAGGCAAATTTGTTAAATTCATAAAACAAATTAAGGTTAATATTTACATAATTTTCGTACAATCTGATAAAAGTTCATCAAATAAAAAAAGGCAAAAAAGTATGTAAAATTTGTGCAATCATTGTTATAGTTTTCATGTGCATTTTATTTTTAGTAATTTCATTTTATTGTAAAAAAATGTTTTTGCACTTGCAGAGCAGCATTTACTGTGAATGTAAACTGAAAATGAACACAGTGCTGGGCTTTACTCTGAAACATGCAGCGCATCAGACTATACAACTATACATCACAAACTTTTTTTCCGAACGCACAATTTCTTCTCGTTTTCTTCTTTTACATTTGCTGACAAACACCTTTTTTGTAATAATGCAAAATATGCATAGATTTTTGCCTTGATTCTTTTATATTTTTACACGTGATAGCATCAGTGATTAGTGTAGATGTAATGCAGGATTTTGTAGTTACACTCATTCCGAAGTTATTTGATTATTTCCCAGAGCGAAAAGCACAAATGGGAAATGGATTAGAAACTCTCATAACGCGAGCCGCTATCAGGCTTCTTTCTTTTGGAATTGTGGGAGAAGTCCGTCCTCAATAAGTGCGTCTCTATTATATGCAAGGTTATTTGTCATTCCACAGCCAAACTGTCAGGCAGCAGATCTAATGGTATTTAAATTGAATTGTAATACATTAAACAGTATCTTATGTAGCCTAACCCCAGACCAAAGAGATGTATTAGTCTCAATTTCCTCACTGGCTAAACGTATTTTATTTGATGGATTCTTAAGTGGTGGATTTGGTTTCATTATGTCACTATATAAAACACTTGAATTACCAGTATGCAATATTTTTCACCTCTAGACATAACTTAGAGCTCTTTTTCAGACTCAGTGATATTTATTCCGTCTGCGATGCAGGAAGGCCAAAGTTTTCAGACATGGGTTTTGATAAATGCCTGCCGAAATAATGCTATTTCCAAACAAATCAAATTTGACCACATCTGCAGATATTAAGGATGTGCATGTTTTAATGGCTTGAACTTATTCAAGAGCTTCAAATGCATCTGATTGTCTTTAATAATGCTGAGTGTATATCTTTATTTGTAGAATCTCCTTCCTAGAGTGGCCGCCAAGTTGGATGTGGCTCCCATTTCAGATATCATTGAGATCAAATCTCCAGACACCTTTGTGAGGACCATTTATGCTGGTAAACGCACAAATGAATACACCAGTAGCACTTCCAGATGTACTTGTCAAGAAATGTTTTCAAATAGGCTTCCTAGTAGTATGTTCCATATCCTTCACTTTGTTTAACATGGAGTTTGTGATTTAGGAGTCTGGCCATTGGTTGGCTGTGTGAACGGAGACACACTGTGATTTACACTGGCTTGAAACAAAGCATATATTTAACTTTTTTTATATCTAAGGGGGACCCTGGAGCCTTTTTGTTCCGCTTTGGATGTATTTTTTTTCTGTTCACTGTTTCACATCCATAAACTCTACTGCCATAAATACTTCCCAATTACTCCGGCCACTTTATCTTTGGCAAACACAGAACACTTGAAATTTATGAGACTTTATTTTATTTTAAGTCACATTAATGTTTTTCGTGAAAAACATCAAATGAAAAGTTTTTTTTGCCACTTGTGGTGATTATTTATGGCCAAGGGTTTTCAACTGGGGGATCCATATGAAGGTTCTCCAGGGACATTTACTGGAATTATCCTAAATGTATTTGAATGAACATTTGATGGTCTTTTTTTATTATAAAATGTAGTAATGCGTGTTAATGTCCTTAATACATGATATAATACTTGTCCTTAATACTTGATTCTCTTTACAATAAAATAAAATAGTCTACTCCTAGTATATAAAAAGGCTAGATTTTTTTTGTCATTATATATATATATATATAATGGTTAAACTTATTAACAGATTTAACGCACCTGTCCCAGACCTACATAGTTCGTCTTATATTTTATACAGTTAATTGGTGATGAACATGAAGCAGAACAACTCACTGCATGATGGACCCTATAGAATGCAGTTCGAATGACCCTAAAATTCAAGATATCAGGGCAAAAATTGTCCTTTATGGGTTTTTGTCTTATATGATATTTATATAATATGATATAGATATAATATCACGCATATGATATATAATCATATGAATCACATGATATAATATCACACGGGTAACTAGCGTAATATCACACAAGTGCTGTTTTAGTCCCGAATAGCATGAGTGCAAATGTGTTATTGATTTTATACAGTAGTTAAATAAAGTTAATATCGTGTTATATTTTAGATACAATTTTGTCTGTTTTTTCTTAATTTTGCCAATGAACATTTTACCTGTAAAGCCACGGCAGAGCTGTTGTGCTTCTCCGAGCAACGCACAGTGGTGTTTAATTTCTGGATGAATCCGCATTTGATTGATTCAGGTGAACCAATGATTCAATGGCCCATTCATAAAAGGAGCCATTTACTTACTTCCTGAATGAATTGGCTGTTTGAACAAATCAAATGAATTAATGAATGAGTCAATGCCTGCATTTGAAATCGCATACTTCCCTACTATATAGTAGGTGAAAAACAGTGTGACAAATGAAGTATGTCAGAGTTCACAGTACTCATAAAGAGTAGGCAAAAAGTACCCGGATGACCTACTACTTCTGGTGAGATTCTGAAGTGTGCATACAATGGACACTTTACTTTCCCATGAGGCCACGGGAGAGAATTTATGAAGTGAAGTGGCGCAACTGACGCTAGTAGGTCACGTGATCATGACAACATGGTGACTGTAGTACGTCCAGATTACATTCATACTATATAGAACATACTTTTTTAGCTGTCGTGATGCAATTACTTATTCAAAATAAGTACCTACTCGACAGAGTATGTGATTTCGGATGCAGCCAATGACTTGTTCCATTAGACATTTACCGCCACCTACTGGCAGTTTGTTTATTTTATCATTTCATTTGAAAAACAAAAAATCATATTTCAATATTAATAAAAATAAAAGCCATTAAAGGGATAGTTCACCCAAAAATGAAAATTCTGTCATAATTTACTCACCCTTTGTCACCATTTCAAACCTGTATGACTTTATTTATTTCGTGGAACATAGTAGTTGGGTTACCAACAATCTTCAAAATATCTTCTATTTTAGTTTATTTTCATTAAATGAAAAAAATACTGAGATATTTCCTAAATTATCTTCTTTTATGTTCAACAGAAGAAAAAAAAATCATACAGGTTTGAAACAACATGAGGGTGAGTAAATACTGACAGAATTTTCATTTTTGGGTGAACTATCCCTTTAACACAATAATGACTTTAAATGATTTTTGGGTGGTAATTTCGCAGCGTCATTTGATGTGTGTAATTAATTCAATTAAAATTTGTAATTCCTTGACAAAGAAAAAAAAACATATGTGTGTAATTTCTTGTCACTTCATCTCTTTTCCCCTGTTTTCTGGCCATAGGAAATGCCCTCAGCACAGTCAAGTGCAATGAAAGCGTCAAGATCTTCACGGTTAGAGGCACTTCGTTTGAACCTGCGGCCATAGAGGGGGGCAGCGCCTCTTCAGAGGAAGGTACTCAGTCGTTTGATAAAGTTAAACACACTGTTGTTTGTTCATGTTTTTCTTTAAGGTCACGCTGACTTTGATACCACACACAAAGGTTTATAGTATTTAGTGTTGTATATAATCCTCCACTCCGCTGCAAGGTTTTGATGGCCTAGTTTGTTTAAACGTTGACTTTAAAGGGATCATAAAGGGGTATTTTGGAACAACTCTGCATGTTTATTTGGACGGCTCCTCACGAGATGTTGCTTTTGCAGTCTCTTCGTCTGCCGCTGCTGGAGTCTCTGAGTGGCTGGAACAAACTCTAACTAAGAGTGACCGTCCAGATCTCGCCGGTGCTAAAGTCGTGGTGTCTGGAGGTAAGAACTTTGTACAAGAAACGCAATTGTCCACTGGACATTACTGGAAATTGTCTTAATATATACTAATGCATGTTATAAAATGTATAGTTCGGTCCCAAATGCAGCTTCAGCTGTGCTAAAATACATGATATAATAACTAATATCTGATTCTTGTAATGCACAGTACAAGGTTTTATCATTTAACATTTTTTTTTAACAACAAACAGTTTTTTAAAAGTAATTAGGCACAAACTGTCATACTTTATTGCTTAATATAAAAAATAACATCAATAAATTAAAATACACTAAAACCGCTTCCCACCGGGACTACATCATCTTTGTGTTTATGTTCATTGTGTCATAATGTTGGGTATTCCCTTGAAATTTCTCTAGGCTATTTTTTATTTATTTTTTGCTCAGAAAATCAATAGTAAACTGAGACTGTATCGATCCTACTGGACTCATAACCTTGTCAGTAATTTCATATTTCATGCCCATCTGCCGTCTCTTTGTCATAACAGGAAGGGGCTTGAAGAGCGGCGACAACTTCAAACTGCTCTACGACCTCGCCGACCAGCTGAACGCAGCCGGTACCGTGTTTTTGTCCTAATCATTGATTTTAACCTAGATTCTTCGTTTAGTGTTAGTTTTTAATCAAGCTGTTTAAAGAAATATGAATTTAAAATGAAACCACCACTGTTCTATCGTAGTTGGTGCCTCCAGAGCCGCAGTTGATGCTGGTTATGTACCAAACGACATGCAGGTTGGACAGACTGGAAAGATTGTGGCTCCTGTAAGTACCAAGACCGGAAACCAGTTGTCTTATTCCTCAGTCTGTCCTACAGTCCTTCATATGCACTAATGGCCTCTACAGAGGGAAATTCTTCTCAAAGTTCAACACTAGTTGATAAACCCACCAGGGTTTCAGACTGATAAACCATCTTGACTTTGAATACAGCAACATCTAATTGTTGTTTCTGTTTGAATCCAGAAAGATGGATCCGTGTTGCCCTTTAAAAAGGTTAATTTTCCATTATCCGCTCCGAGTGGGTCGCCCCCGCTGTCATTATCCCCACATTAGCAGAGCTATGAGGCGTTGTGATGTAGTTAATGGCACATTCCGGCTTGTAAATGATTTAGCAGAGCCATTAGTGGAGCTGCACACCGCACAGGTCCGCCCTGAGCCCAAACCAGGCAAATCAGCCCCAAACCCAGTTCTCCAAATGTTTTGACAAGCTTGTCAAGCGTAGCCCGACCATTGTGCATTAGTTTTCACCCTGAACAAGTCCCGAATGAGTTCTACCAGTGAAATGAACTCGAGTCAAGATGGATGTGGGTTGTTTTGGGTCGATTGAGTTTGTCTTTTGTGGTTAATTGTAATCTTTTAGCCCTAAGGGTGATGGTTTGATGACTAGATATACGTGGTTTAGAGGTTTTTGTTGCTTTTTAGTGTGAAAAACCCGTTTAAGGATGTGCAAGACCATGACGCTGCAACTATATGAAGGACATGGAGCTGTTTTCACTATAGTCTATGATTAGTTATTAGTTATATATAACTATTCAACCATGTTATCCAAGAAAAAAAATAGAAGAAATATTTTAGGCAAGTCCCTTCTGTATAACTGTTAATTTGGGCAGCCTTGTTAGTCATATGGCACCCCCCAACAGTGTCACCAATTTTGCATATTTTATACTGATGTTTGTTGGAACACTTTCTCTCTTTTTTTTCTAAGTTCTAAGTTTCAAAAAAATAATCCCTACTGTATGACAGCTTAATTTGGGCTAAATTTTTAACCCTGTTACTTGCAACCCTGTTAGTCATTTAGTTTTTTCCCCAGTGTCACCCATTTTGCATATTTTATTCTGTTTATTGGTAGAAAAAAAGAAGAATTTCCCAAATTTTGGTAACAGGGTTGCAAAAATTGCAATGATCATTTAAAATAAAAAAAAAATAACAAATCACAAGAGATTTTTTTAATATGATTTTTATTGATTATATATTATTCAAAGTTTCAAACCAGTATTTAATATTTAGTTTGCTATGTAATATTTAGTTCATTCATTTTCTAAACATTAAGAAGAATTTTTCACAGACCATTTGTTGATAGATAAATAAAACATCATGGTATATCCCCAAGATATTCAGGCCCTATTTTGTGGAAAGAGCCGACTTCCATAATGTCTCATATTTTTCTATTTCATGGATCGAAACCAATACATGCAAAAAATACTTGTAAGTGCAGGACCTGATTTGATTGAATCATTAAGCTGATTTTTTTGGTTCAGCCTATGTTGCATCAGCAGATAAAATGTTTTAGAGGTGGAGAAATTACATTTTTGATGAAAGATTTTTTTTTTTTGTGGAAGTCATTAGCAAACTTTTATCCACCACCCACTACAAGCTCCCCCATCGTCTGGATATTGAGATGTTTGCGGGTCTCCATCTGAAACACCAGACCTGCCCTCTCTCTCCTCCTCCTGGCTTTTAGAGCTCCGGCTGGTCGGCAGCGCGTACACAAATTGAAGCGGTGGCCCCCGGGAGAACGCCACAGCCACATTAAACTGCACTGAAATATTCATGGAGCAGTGCATTAAGCTGAGAGCCACTGATGTAGCACTCCCCCGGGAGAAGGGTGGAGGCGAGGGGGGGTCCTGCCACATCCCCCAAGCACTCCTCTTTTGAGTAATTGTGAGGATGTTGTGGCCTGTGCCCTGGGACGGGAGATCAGGAGAGCGCTTCCGAGCCAATGCCGAGAGTTTTAAACGTCCTTTGTTAGTGTCACACGTGACGATGCTAAATTGTTGAAATTCTGTAAACGCAAGCAAGAATCCAGTTCGTGATTTTAAGAACTAGCCTCGTTTACACCCAGTGCAGTTGATTTCAAGTGAAACATGGCACACCATATTTTTGCCTGGGGTGTCAATCAATCAGTCGTGTGCAATGTGCATAACATGACTCTGAACGATTATTAAATGAGCTTCCCCTTCACAAGTGATTCATAAATGCCTAGTTTTGCATATACATGGAGAGTAATATGATTTGTTAGGTAAATGAAAAATTCAATTTGATTTGTGGTACATCTTTTAATGTTAAATGTTTAGAAAGCAATATTATTTTAATTAAAGTCAAATGCATTTTATATATAAAGTACTGTGCAAAAGTCTTGGCGATGTTAGTATTTTCTGGATTTAGTCTGTGTATAATATATATATATACACAGCATATATACAGTGTACGTACATGAACATATATTTATTTTTAAAAACTATATGTACATGCACAAAAACACATTTAGATTTCATGACACTTTTTGACCCCACGTATTAAATGGGCCGTTCTTTTAATATTTATGTAAGTGAATACTGAATAGGCAGTGGAATGCAAATAAATTAATGTGTTTGGGGTTCAGTGTCATAAACGTGATGTTATTTCAGAAGAACAAGGAACTGTTGATTTTTATGATGCGTAAAAGTATAACTTTAATACTTTTCTTGGGTACTCTACAGGAGCTGTACATTGCAGTTGGCATCTCTGGCGCTATCCAGCATCTTGCTGGGATGAAAGATAGCAAGGTACAGTTATGTCAAAATACACACACTAAGAAGATATCCTTTTCTGTGGTAATATCCTCCGTTAGAGCAAGCCCACCCATGAGAAGGTCTTCAAGAGTTTCCCGACTGTTCCGAGTTAACTCTCTCTTAAGTGTGACGATGTATTGGGATGGCGTGTTTTAAAAGCGATCTGGAGTAGCTTTTTACCTGCATCCATAATTCATCTGCATTTTCTCTTCTGCATCTTAGTTTCTCATAGCACTGCTTAACAATCTGCCCGTGCGTCCATCACTAGCATCTTTCTCCATATGTTCATACAGGAGCATCCTCCTCACGTTGACTAGATATTTTCTATAAAATTGTGTTCACTTTTTTTGGTAGAAAGTTACCACTGCACTTTTCTTGGAATAGACTTTTGGGAATTATTTTATGTTAGCTTATGAAGACACACCATGCAGTGTTTTTTGCGATCCAGCCCACCACGCTAAATAATTTCCTTATTTGTTTTACAGACCATTGTTGCCATCAACAAGGACCCAGAAGCCCCTATTTTTCAGGTGGCTGACTATGGCCTAGTGGCAGATCTGTTCAAGGTAAGATTCCTAGTTTAGGTCGTGGCCTAGCGGTTAGCGAGTTGGGAGGTTCATGTTGCACAAGTTTGAATCCAATTGTATTTATACTGAATTTGATATAAATATTTATAGACGTATGCAGTGTTTATTTATTTGTATTTATAGTAACAGCCTATAATCATTCAGATTAGGACTTTATTTCATTTATTATAATTATTGATGTTTTTAGTGGTTGATTTTATAGGTAACAACCTAATTATTTAGATTAAGAATACATTTAAAATAAATTATTAATTGCAACTATTTGACATAAATGATACATCTTTACCATCATAAAGGTAAAACAGCATGAAAATAAAAGTGTTAATTTTCACACTGATGTGATGACGTTTCTACATTAACTCATTTCATCAATAAAAGCAACAAAAATGAGCCTCAGGACAGAGAAGAGAAGCCTTTTGTCATTTGACACTCCAACAAAGGATAAAGTATACGTAACAAGAAAGATACAATCTTCCTCCGCTAAACTCGAATCTCATTAGCACAAAAGATCCTCATCAGAGACATTTTAATCCAGTGTCTCGGACAATCAGCAGGACCGTTTGTGTTTAATATTAATAGAGCTGTAAATTTCGAATGACCTGGTATTAATTTCTTCAGCCAACCCCAGTCTACAGCCAAAACCTGAGAGACTCAAAAAAGCTGTCCCATATTTCTCTTTTAAATTTTGCAGGGCGCATTATTCCACCTAATGGAAAGTGTGCAACTTCTGAATTATTGAGTCGCTGAATTAATCAGTAGCGACTCGTAGCTCCAACTAGAAGCCTTATACACAACTTCTTGTCCTTTCAGAGCAGAAAAGTAATTGATAGTATGCACAAGTGTGTGGGTGTAGTTTTTCACCTTTATTTTCAGTCTCCTCTCACCAGATCTTTACACGGCCGGGTGCGCGCCATAGTTCAAGGTGGCACACACACTCCCGGTGCCAGAGGGCTGCCACACACACACACCACATCCATCTGTTGTTGGTGTTTACTTCGTGTAACGCTATCATCATTTATTTCCCTGTGTTTTGCCCTGTCGTTCATCTTTTATTCAGGCGGTGCGTGCTCGACACAGGTGTGCAGGTAAACTGTGTAAAAGTGATTGCCGACGATGGGCAGCTCTGACCACTCTCAGATCAGTTTACATACGGTCACTCCTCAGATAACTGATTAAAATGTATGGGCTTTCTCCTCCTTCCTTAGATTGAAAAGTGAGCCGGGGACATATTGGGGTGATGATATAGTTTTTCAGGAATACAGGAGCATCTCGGTTTTGGATGATAACCTCGACATATAGGAACAGTTCAGGTTGCTCTCAAATGAGTACCACCTGGCCTAGGGTGCTTATTAAACACTCGAGAAAACTTAAAGATTCGGGTTAGTTTGAAATTAAATCGTACACTGCCCGGCCGAAAAGTCCCTGTTTGGATTTAAACAGGCGAATGCTTAAGAGTCTATGATTGGATCATTATTGCAGTGATTATGTTTCTAGCATGTTATATGTTTGACAATAGTTCTTCTAACCCTATTGATGGAGTGTGTAGCTTCTTAAACAACCATGTAGGAAGACATTGAATTGTGGGATTCATTCAAAGTCTGTGGGATGTTCTGAAGCAGACTTTACAAGATCTTGACCAAAAATTGATGAACCTCTGGACGGAAATAAATGTTGTGATTTTATTGCCATAAAGGGGTGCATCAGTTTTTGGTTAAGATCTTGTATTGACAATGCAAGAGTCCAGCACTCTGTAAAGTCTCCTCCAGCACATCCCAAAGACTTTCACTGAATCCTACAAAAAGCTAAACACTCCATCAATTAGGGTTAGAAGAACTGTTGCCAAAAATAACATGCTAGAAACATATTCGGACAGATGCTTAAGAGTCTATGATTATTGCAGTGATTATTATGTTTCTAGCATGTTCTATGTTTGACAACAGTTCTTCTAACCCTAATTGGAGTGTGTAGTTTTAAACAAACCATGTAGGAGGACATTGAATTGTAGGATTCATTGGGAGTCTTTGGGATGTGCTGGACTAGACTTTACAGAGTGCTGGACTCTTGCATTGACAATAGAAGACCTTGACAGAAATACATGTTGTGATGCTATTTCCATAAAGAGGTGCATACACTTTTGGTCAAGATCTTGTAAAGTCTACTTCAGCACATCCTAAAGACTTTTAATGTATGCAACAATTCAATGTCTTCCTACATGGTTGTTTAAGAAGCTACACACTCCATCAATAGGGTTAGAAGAACGGTTGCCAAACATATAACATGCTATAAACATAATCACTGCAATAATGATCCAAACATAGACTCTTAAGCATCTGCCTATTTAAATACAAACAGCAACCCTTTTTTTTTGGGCTGGGCAGTGGACGATTAGATTTCAAACTATATCAATACATCAGTCATGGTTGATTTACTCTCTCTGTATTCTTTTCTAGGTTGTACCCGAGTTGACTGAAGCCCTGAAAAAGTGAAACAGCTCACAGAAAGATGGTACTCACCTGGAGAACTTTACTGGGAACCTTCCTTAAGAAGCTCTGAGCTGACGCTCCATCCATCTATTGAGTGGGATTTTACTCCAGAACACCGATGTACTTCAGCTAATTTAGACAACAAACCACTTTTAATAAAATAATTCAGTGACACATGGGCTCGAAAGTTTTGTTTTACAACTTGGCGTTTTAACATAATTGTTGCTGTAGACTCATACAGGATTGTCAAATTCTGCTCCTGAGTTTACCTTAAACCCTAAACAAACACCTAAACCAGCTAATCTTGGACACCGATGCTGTATACTGACCTCAATTATCCAGCAGTTGTGATTGGCTGTCTTGTGATGGTCTTTCCATATTCTATGTAATCTATTGGTGGAAGTAATTTGCTGTATTTTAAACAAGGATACCTACGTGGCCTTGGATGTTCAATAAAACTATCCAATAAATATGTTTCTGCTTTTACTCATTTACAAATGACTAGTATATCGGATTTTTTGGCATTCTGTTCTGCAAAACAGAACACCTTTGTGGACATCAAACTAGACAAACAAAATGAAGCTGGATGTTTGAATTGACCAACTTTTAATTGTTTGACAATCTCTCCCATTATCAGTTTATAAAATCCCTTGTCGATAACACAGGATTAATTTACCTCAGTCAGAAAGCAGATAGATCTTTTCAAAGGCTCATGCTATTGGGATGGGGGTAAAGGTTTGGGGTTAATACAACATTCTAACCATAGTTTCTCATAAAAATCTTCTAATACTGTATACCTGAAATGTTCGCTTATCGTTTTCTCTCAGTTTTAAAAATACTTTAGCACTTTTTTTTCCCTCGCATAGAATTTGAATACAAACATCAGCATCAGTAATGTAAGAAAGGCAAAGGTAAGAAATTTGGCTGAATCACACAGCTTGACACATTTGAACACGGATCAAATGTAACCCTGCAGCATTGGGGGGGAAAGGACTGTACATTGTGTGTCAGTTACATTTCGTACAAATAAACAAATCGACAAATAAAAACTCCCTCCCACGCCACCCTAAATGAGAACACAAGTCTTCCAGCCACACTCTGACATTGGTCTACCGTCTAAAAGAGTGTGTCTTTGCTGGTTTCATACACCACTCGCCCAACAGACACACTGAAATTCCTGAAGAATCTTCCAATGATGGCTCCCGAAGTACCTCTCCCAGACTCCTTGGAAGGTTGTGCAATTTCGGCAGGAGTGGCACACTTTGAGTGCTCTTGCAGAGTTGGAGAGAGAGAGAGAGAAATGTGCATCTGTAAGGAGGAACATTGCATGAGGTGGGTAGCAGAGGGCATTATACTCATGTCACTTCCTGTGCCCCTTTCTGAGAACATGAAACCTGTGAGTATAGTGCTGTTCAACACAGAGAGAAAGACAAATTGGCTGTGTCCGAAACAAAAAACAACTCCTGCGCAATCACTCTATGTTTGTACGAAGATACACCCTATTTCCTCAGGGTTCCTCAAATCCACCCCTGGAAGACCAAGAGTTTAGCTCAAACCCTGATCAAACTGACATACCAGGATTTGTTTCTAGTAACTTTGAAGACCTTGATTAGCATGTGTCTTTAGCCACTTTTCCACCATCAGCCCTAACTTTTCTTCTTGCTTAACCATTCCAATCCGTGCGAATCCGGCCCACCCTGTATGGATATGGTTTCATTTTTCCATTGGGGCTCTATGGAATGTAATACAAATGCATCAGTCATTGCCTTGGTAACACAAAAGTTTGCATATGGTATGAGATGTAAATAGCAACCCCATTATGGAGGATGATCAGATATTTTTACTATTAACTTGTGTTTACTGTAGCGTGCTTGGCCAGGTACAGAGAAACTGGTAGACTGGCAACAGACAAGTGACCAATCCTGATTGGCGACATCACTACACACATACCAGCACGGATGGCTAACCATGCTGACAATCCCGGGATAAGAACAGTTGGTAATTGTGCCGTGACAAACCAAGCTCAAGTGGAAATATAATTGTAACTGTTCCTTACCATTTTTAGAACCATTCAGCTTGACGGAAAAGTGGCTTTTGATTAGAGTTGACACAGGGCCAGATTTGAGGAACCTTGGACATTGGACAATTGGACAACTCAAACTTAGATTGTTCAAATACAATTACATTTTCCAAACTGCCATGAAACTAATCAATTCGCTCCCTCATTTCCATTCTGGAGTTTTCAAAGCAAATTGCAGAAAGTCAGTTTGTCTGTGATCAGTTTGATCCTCAGTTAAGGATGCAGTGTTTATTTTCCTGAAAATATTTACAAAGCCAAGTGAATGATACTTAGGGCCAGATTAGCGTGAGAGCGCAATCCAATAAAAGCACCGATGGGAGTGGAAAGTTCTGCATGTGATCGACTGACGCAAATTAAAGAACACAACTGGATAATTTCCAAAATGACCAACACAATCTACCAAGAGCAGCGCAAATTAGTGTCTGGTTTAAAGGAGCAACTCTAGCTATTTCTTCGCTGATTTTCACTTTTGTTGTCACATGTTTTCTCAGCGAGCTCCCCCTACAACTGTGATGCGTATATTTCACAACAATGTTGTAAAAAAAACTCAATTGCGGCACCCTGCTCCCCCTTTCTACCGTGTGCGTTTGTTATTCTCGGAGCCGGCCAACTTTATCATGTGGAGTATGTCTACCAAGGTGGGTAATACATCATGCACATTGAGGGCGGCGTGTGTGTTTATGTCGAATTGCCGTCAAGCAGTTTGTGTTTCTCGCTCGTTCTCGCTTCTCACAAGACTTCCTATTTCCAACCTACCGGGACGTTAGTCCCCATGTTGCAAGGTTGGTTTTCCGCCTAGAAGCGCTGGGGGGAGCGGGGAAAGTCACCATTCTCACCAGAACAGGTTATTAAACCATCCAAATGATTTCTAAACGGTTTTATAAGTTGAAATAATTGCCGAATGCCCCTTTAAGACATGCTTTTTGGGGCAGTAAATAATGGCGCAAATACCAGTAAATTGACGAGCGCAAACCTCAGTAAATCACCTTGTATGATTCATTTAAATACTTTCATTTAAATTTTGCATGTAAAAGGAAAACTCCTACAAATGCATATGCAATAAAGTCAGCCTTTTCAGCGCTAATTTATTACTGCGTGTCTTTAGTAAATTCGGACAGTAGTTTTTTAATGCCAAAAGAAGGTTTGTGCTGACGCAAGCTTCTAGTAAATCTAGCCCTTAGCGTTTTAAAATTTGTTCAGATCTGAAGTCCTGCAGTGCATTCCACCACACGACAGGACATGAATCTGGTGAAAAGCAACAAGGGCTGTCCAATCTTCATCCTGGAGAATTACCTTCATGCAGGGTTTAGCTCCAACCCTTATCGTACACTAAAGAACCAACCAAACCAATCTTTTCTGGATTACTTAAAAACTACAGGGAGGTGTGTTGGAGGAGATTTGGAATCAAACTCTGAAGGAAGGTGACTCTCCAGCAGTAGTGTTGGTCCTGAGTCATTTACATTGATTCAGCAACTACTAGTCTAGTCTAGTCGGACTCTTTCAGTAGACCGGATGTTCCACAAACATTGGAATCGGATATGCCTTCCTACCTCACATACTGCCAGTGAAGGCACCATTTTCAGTTTTCAGACACAGCCAATGAGTAAGTGATATAGAGAGAGAGGCCAAGAGAGAGGCTGCTTCAGCTGGTGTTGGTGGTTACTGTTCCACACTTCATGCTCTATGTGTCTGGTATATGGCTCAGTGGAGTATCTGCCGGCTCCATGAGCCTGTACTTCTCCTCCAGAGATGGCTCGGTCCCCTGCAGGTGAATGAGTGGCTTGGTCTGGAATACACCCAGACTTTCCTGGTTTCTCCTGTTGTATATGTTCACCCTGTGCTCCAGTTCCGGACTGGCCTTCACTGACCCTGCCGGACTGGGCAATTTAAGGTTGACCGGGTCCACCCTGCCTTTCTGCGCTAGGCAGGAGTCCTCGGACAAGGAAGAGAGCAGCTCTTTGACCACCGCTCTGGGGTCGTGGACGCCCGGTTGCGTCCCGAGGGTCAAAGGGCTGCAATATGGAGGAGGGCAGCAGCGCTGGCCACTGTAGTCGGAGGTGGAGGCCTCCCGGACGGTAGAGCTGCAGTCAGTTGTGGAGCCCAGCGTGTGGCTGCTGATGCTGTGCTGCCGGGCCGTGAAGCTGCAGCTCGACCGGGACATGGTCGTGCTTGATGCTTCACTTACAGAGCTGCCCGTGCGCTCTTGACCACTTCCCGGGCCGTCTGCACTGACAAGGGAAGGCGGCAACTGGTTGGGGTTAGTGGGAAGGTGGACATCGATGGCTGCTGTGGTTATGACACGAGCACCAGGGTCAGGCACTCCGATGTCTGTATGTACAACAGATTGCACAACTTAGAGAATGAGTGCCATCCTAAATGTTTAAGCATCATTGACAGTGGTCAAATGATATATCAGCCAGAACGTTTGGCATTTCAATATTAATTGAGCCGGTTAATTGGATTTCAAGTAAAATTTGTAAAAATGTACTTTTTAAATTATATTCTTGCATACTTTTTTTATTTAATTATATATACTGTATAAATTTCAACATTTTATGGGTCATGAGCCACATTGTCACTGTCCATTGAAAAAAATCAGTTGACCACTAATTCGTATGCATGCATCCAATTAATGCAGGAAAAGGTGAATGCACGTCCTGATTTTGCAGAGTTAAACACATTCCTGGGTCAACATATTTTATTGATCCTGGGACAACATTCCTGTCCAAAAATGTAATCATAACCAGGGGCTTTCGCACCAGGTAGTTATAGGTAATTAGTTCTAGGAACCAGCCACCATGGCGGTTCCTCAAGAACTAAATGTTCCCCTAGAGACATTTTCATGGTTGCATTCTCACAGCCAGTAGGAACTCTGAAGTGATGTAAGCCACGCTTGATGTTATGACTTATTTTGACAGCATAGCGGACATTTATTTTGAAGGCGCTAAGAACGCCACAGCCTGAGCACACAATGCTCCTTTCTCCATCTTCATTAGTTTACGATCTGTTTAACAGTCCTGTCTAATAAGTTATTAGATAGAACTGTTATACATAGAAAGTAAACATTATATGAAAAAGTACTATAGCTTTTGCCATGTGGTTGATGCCTAATGTTGCCAACTGAGCAGAAATACATGTTATCTTGGATAACACTGATATAGAAGCACCTAACCCTGGTTGTCAGCCTAAACTTAACATGAACGGTAAAAATCTGATTGGTTGATTGGAATGTTGATCCAGGAACATGTTGTACTTGGTGAAATCGGTATGCCAGTAAATGCATATGCAAATAAACATTCAAAAATTATATTCATAGATCAAACCTAAAAATAAAATATATAAAATAGAACACTGTATAATCAAAAAGAATCATAATGTAAACGCATATAATCAAAATATAATAAAAAGGCAATAAATAACTTTAGAGTCTTACCGCTACTTGGCTCACTGTAATACTGACTGATGTAGTTATTCATATCATCATGAATACTCTCTGAAACAGAACAAATGTAAGTCCATCAAAACAACATGTGATCTGATGATCCCAAAACCAACTAACCTAAAAAGCTCTTTTCCCTAAAGTAAAAAAAAAAATAGAATCCAAAGAATTTGAAAGGTTTTCTGATAATTTTTCTCATTTCACAGCTTTATAATGGGAATTAAACTAGTATTTATAACTATGTAGTAAAGCGTGCTACAGTGTAAGCAATGCATTAACGTTCTGATTCTGGCCATCGTGCTGCCGCTGCTTGGCCTCGCGACCCGTAAAGAGTCTGTCTGATGTGGTTGTGGCAGTAGGAGCAGCGGAGGTCATCAGCTGGGCAGAAGCTCTTATGATCCGCCTGGCAGAGCGAGGAGTCGACTGCACTCTAAGTGCCATCCGCACATCTCTGGAGACGAGACCCAACTCACAGCGCCTTTTTAAATTCATTTTTCCTGTTTAAAATATTCATCAAACTGAGGCTCGGGAGGAGATGGGGAGCTGACTAAAACACCAGGAAGACAATCCTCAGCTGAATAAATAACACATGAGGACGAAGACGACCACACACACACTTTTTTTTTTACTTCTTCCAGGAAGAAAGGAAAATAAAGAGTTAATATGAAACCATTTTCTTCAAAAAAAATTCTCAAATGTACAATTGTAATCATTGGTGTAAATCAAAATGGTATTTTGGCAAAAGCAGACTAGATTATGTATGTGAGGTCTGTCTTCATGTCCTGCACTGCAAAAAAAATCTTAATTTTTGCCCTGTTCTCCAGTAAAAATATCCAGACATCATTAAAACAAGATGCATTCAAGTAGGAAGAAAAATGTGAAGACTTCATATTTTTAGTGAAGTTTATTTTTCTAACCTTACTTGCAGTTTTTTCTTGTTTTAAAAATGTCACAAATTGTTACATTTATGTTTGAAACGAAACAGTGTTTCAGGCTTCCTCTCAAATCGTAATCATTTTATGAAGTCGTTTTATTTATTTTTGATGTCTCCATCCAGTATTTGAGGAATCCGGTTCCTGAAACTAACCAGACTTTAGAGAGCGATGATTCAACATGATCATGTCACGCAGTATCTCTTTGCGGTCGCTCGGCGCAGTAAATTCTCATCTGAACCACAGCGGAGATAAAAGAGACCCTGCTCTCGCTGAACTCTGAAAGGTAGCCGGGCACAACTTCAAAAAGCAGCTCTTTAAAAAATGAGATCACTCAGCAGCTCCGATATTTTTTGCGTCTTTGTCTTCGGTGCTTAAACGCATCTAATTCCTGTCTTTGAGGCGCCAAATGTAAAATATGTGCGCTAAGAAAGGAGCCCTCAGGCAACCGTCACTCTCTCCTCTTCTCCACTCTTCCGTCTCCAGGGGTCGGCCTCTCCTTTGACAGCGTTTCTGTCCATGTGCCCCGTTTAGAGGAAAGAGCCACGGGCGGGCTCCTGGTGCCCACATTTCCCACAGTCCTCTGGGGGATGAAGTGTGGCTTGCACGAAGACCATTGAGGTTTTTTTTAGGTTAAAGGAACAGATGTTTGTGCCATAGTTGAATACTCTTTCAGGAGGAACAAGGCCCAATGCACAGAGCAGCCTGTGTGTGTGTGTTTGTGTGTGTATAACAGCTGTACTCCTGCCAAACAGATCCCAATGTGACCTGACATAATGCGGGGAACATTATAGCGGTCTGTTATAATGGGATATCATATGATCTGTCCTGCTTGTACTGTCACAGTAAATACTGAATGGATGTTGTAGTCTGTGTTTAGAGGCCGGGCTGATTTAATGCAGGAGAATCACGAAACTTGAGCCATTAAATAGAGTATTCTCATTCGATTTCTGTTACGTGCAAAATAAAGGGGAGTGAATTGAGAAAAATGACCAGTTACAAATATTTATTACTGGCACAGAAACTACATTTTTGCACTATTTGTATGAAATGGACACCTGGGGGGTCATGGGGTTTATCTATCTATCGTTCTATCTATCTATCTATAGAAGAATCATACAAAGTTATGCAATTGATACAGTACTGTACTGAAAGTTACCAGAGACATTTTAGTGGCACATGTATAAAGGTCCCTAGATTTCGGTCGTGAGAGCAGGAATAGAGGGAAAGCGCAGCGCTGGTACCTGGAGCAGGTCTGGGTTCTCTGGTGTGTTTGTCAGATCCAGCGGGGCCCAGGCCGTCTATCTCCTGGAAGCTGCTGCTCTGTTTCCCCCATACGTGATGGATCTGCATGGCAGCCTCTCGCTCAGCGGCCAGATCCAAATCCTGCTGCGCCAGATGAGCCCTCAACTGCCTGATCTCAAACTGACAACGAGAGGAACAGACACTGATTGACAAACTGGTCAGGCAGATTAAAGTCACCATGAAAGCAAAATTGACCATTCTTATTACAGGATTTATTATAAATGATTTATCTGTGCACATCATTCTTTTTTTAAAAATTAATTTGCCTTTGTAATCTTTAATCAAAATAACGTCCCCTCCCTCTTGCAGCATCATCTCTTCTCTTCTGTGATGATGTGTTTACTGGCGAGAGGGCGGAGTCAACCTGTCACTCACATGAGATCCACCAATAGAAAACCACAACCATCCAATCAATTCCTGATGGACAAAATCAAGTCCCACACTACATTTCTTTTTATTCCAGAAGCCGTTTCCCACAGATACGTCACAATAGGGAGGAAAAGACTATAGCAACTTCCGTTTTATGTTTCTCTGTATTAGTTTTATTGCTTTTAATCACAATTGTGAGCTCTCCCTTGTGTCAACCTTAGAATTTGTAGACCGCTTTGCCAATGCATTTTTTTTAAAGGGGTCATATGACGCCATTTCAAAAGTTGATTATTTTGATTATTGGGTGAATAATATATATATATATATATAGGTTATTCTTTACATACATTATAGGTTATAGGTTAACATGCTTTAATGTTAAAAAACACATAATTTTTCACTTACAGTACATTATTGCAGCTCCTCTATTCCCAGTCTGTCTGAAACACGCTGATTTCTACAAAGCCCCTCCTAAAAAGCTCAGAGTGCTCTGATTGGCCAGCTGACCCAGTGCGTTGTGATTGGCCAAACACCTCAAGCGCGTGTTGGAAATGTAACGTCCCTTACCATAATTGCGAGCTTCAGATTATTCGCGAGCTTTCAAACACAGTTAATAAAAATGTAGTTGGTTTTACCGTATCAGTTCGAGCCCGAGTCGGATCGATCGATCGGAGCCAACTTTACGTTTCACAGTGGTAAGTAGTCTTTATATTTAGCCGGCATTGTGCTCTCCCCGATTCAGGAAGCATTCCTTGGTAAAACATTTGGGTTGTACTGCTCATGAACAGCTTTATAAATTAATCTTAACCTCTGATTCCTAATTTCATCTGCTTTCGGAATGCCAAACAAAGCGGTTTTGCTTTTGCATCCAAACACAGCGTCTCCACAACATGGCGACAACTCAGTTCACTGAAGCCTCGTCTACTCTCTTTGCGTAAGCCTTTAAGCAGCATTATGCTAATATTTCACATTGTGACGTGTTCGTTTGAGGAAGTAATATCTGGACTTGGGTCGAGGTGTTTTAGGTAGGTATGGATCAGTGTTCTCTGTTGTATAGAATAAATCTCTTCATGAGACTATGGGCTTTGCAACTTTGCAAATGTTATACATGTACAAAAAAATACATAAATTACTAAAGGACAAGGAAAACATTGAAATGCATAATACAACCCCTTTAAAAATATTGTTTTCAATATCTAAACAAATTTTTTAAATATTCATTTATATTATAAGCTTATTAACAGATCTTAGGGTGGAAAAAAATATTGTCAGGAAACCTCAATAAATTAAGTCTAAATCGACTGATTTTATTAATATAAAATATTAATATGACTAAAATCAATTTGACTTCAATGGAAACAAGGAAATCTGACATTTTTTATAAAGGCAAGATTTGGCATATTTAATCAGTGATCAACAAATGGTATAAAATATCTAATTTATGGTCTATTTTTTGTTGGTTTTATGTTTACTTTTATGAACCCTACAATTAAATTAATCGCTTAATTAATTAATCTGCCACCTTTCTCTCTAAATATCAGGAATCCCCATTGGAAAAACCTATATATTGAGAAGTTCAAAGATTGTAGCTCTTTAACTATAAATTATAATTATAGCTAGTGGTAAGTTTAGGTTTTCCAATTATCATGCCTGATAAGAGAGAAGAGTGGTAATTAAATTAAATTAAAACTTATTTGTTTAGAATAGCTTTTACTGTAAATGATTGACTGAATTGATTGATTTTCCATGGTTTTTACTGTATTTTTTGTGACTATACTTTGGGCACCTATAAATAAAATGTATTATTATTATTATTCGTTGAATCAACATCCACACACTCGACATAATCAATGACTGCACTGATATTGACAGGCCTTAGATCAGTTCCCAACACACTCTTCAAGACATAGCACAGTCTTATCTGCCTTCCTCCCCAAGCAGAAGAAACAACAGAAACACATCTAGGGTAAATTGTGTGCATTGATCCCTGTGTGTGTTATCTGTCTGGTGGACCTGGGACAGACTGGACGGGTCACGTGACTGCTTTATGTAATATACTGGGTTTGGATTGCAGCTTGAAACGGGAGCTTGCATCATCCGGAGAGACCCGATCAGATATAAAGCATGAGCTTGGTAAAAATATGAGATATTCAGGATGCAATGTGCTGTTGAGACACAATTTACATAGATCAGAGACTATCAACATCAGTGGCAGGAAATTCTACACAGATAAAAAAATAACCCTAAAATGGCTTAACTGCAATAAAATGTCTATATCTGATACAATCTGATCCATCAAAACGTATCTATTTTAAACTACTGGTACTTGGTTACTGAGCAGATGAAATCGAAGTGAAATTTGACTGCGTGTCAGAGTGCTGCCATCTGCTGGTCAAACACACAATGATGAAGTCAATGTTTAGAGAGGGCAGAAAATTATAAATCCCGGAGTTAGCATCACACTGGATCCCTCGACAAAAAACAATAGGTCTAATACCAAAATAAGGTCTGTGACTAACAAAAGCTTATGATACTTACACCTTTTGTTCATCATGATAATCTTCACGAATGACCACAACTTTTATGAATTTTGAAGTCTAAATAAAATCAGCAGAATTCAAAAGCTTTACGCAGGTTACAAACAAACTACACTACGGTCACATCATTAAGCTTCAACAACTCTTTCAGTCTTTGTTTAAAAACAGTTATAATCGTTTGCAAGAGCGCGATTATAAACACAACAAGGCTGTGAAAGCGGACTAGTGACTAGAGGAGTTCACCTGTTCGACTGATGATGTTTAATGTCCCCAACAAGCTCTGGAGTCCCATTAAGATACTTGTTAGCAACCGCCTTTTACAAGACAAGTAAAGGCTTGAAAAAAACAACATTGACTTCAGGACGATGTAACCGGAAGTACTAAAAGGCAAACTCATTTCCAGGTTTGGGGCTACAAAAATACATCATCCCAGCACCAATCTGTTTACATCTGGTATTAAGATGTGTTTTGGTCGATCTGATCACTAGTAGATGAGAGAGACACATTCCCGATTACACCTGGTGTTTTAATGTGTCTCCTTTGTCCACTTTTAACCACTTCTCTCCTGATTTTTTTGAGGGGAGGGTCTATGGGCGGGTAAATGTATGTTTTTTTCAGATCTTTCGATCTAATGGACAAAAGAAGTTTATGCAATTGACACATGAACAAGAAAGGAGACGATGGAAAAACATATGGAGAACATCAGCTTATTTCTGCTCTGATAGACGCAAGACCAGCTTGAGTTTGTGTTAGAAATCAGGAAAGGAGAGAGAAGTTTTTCACCTTCAAACCAAACTTGGGTCGACAAAGTTTAAATCCCGTCTGATTAAAGCGCTTCCCATAATGTTTCCGCATTAGTCCAACCACATGAGCGTTTCCACTACGAAAGCAATCCGGTCGAATGCGTTTTAAAAGGGACCTAAAATAAGAAAGACCTGAAGAACTAGTGAGGTGTGCAGTATATACAAGTGTTTTTTAGTACTGGCAATGTGTATGAGTACCTGTGCATCCGTAATAGTCTGGTTTAACAATGGTAGGACCATTTAAAAATCTACCTGCATTCCTAATGCTACTGCCAAAGTAAGTGTCACAGACCTAATATGAGGGCTTTTTGTGTTATTTTGGTAAAGTGAAAGTCGGAGAGGAGTGAAGGGCAGAACAGGAAGCATTAGTTGATCATCACTCACGGCCTGTTCCTGACAGATCTGTGTGAGTCTCTCTAGCTGTTCCTCTCTCATAGCTTTGGTCTTCTCGTACTGCTGGATCTCCATCTCCATCTCCACCTTCACCTGCAGCACGTACGCTACACAGGAGAAAAGAGCAAAGTTATGAAACGCTCAAATCCTTTCTGAGCAAACACTAACAAAAAATGAACCATGATATTAACATGGCTTATGTACTGTACATTCATCAACTATCGTTCAAAAGTTTGGGGTCGATACGATTTTTTCAATGTTTTTGAAAGTCTCATGCTGTCTAAGGCTGCATTTATTTGATCAAATATACAGTAAAAACAGTAATATTGTGAAATTTTCATGTTGAAAAATAAGAAAATAATCCAAGTGACAATTCTTGTATCAAGTGGAATCAATTGTTGGTCCTGTTGCAAAAAAATAATATTAAATATTATTATGAATATAATAAAATTATAAATAATATTATATACTAATATAAATGTATCTGAATATATTTAAATAGCTCATCTCTGTTCTGAAACAGCTAATCAAATATTAACAGGCTTATAAACAGCTAATTGTTTTCTGAAAACATCCGATGCAGCCAAATGCTAACATCAGCTCCATCCACAGCTAAGTGGAAAGACCATTTTTGACTGATATTTCATGAATTGACAATAGCGTCTGACGTTGATTTTCTCTGGCTTGGCTGGGATTGTGCTGAGAGGGCCAAAGGCTTTCTATCAGGTGCTGCTGGCTCTTAATAAAGCCATATCCACATGACCCCTCTTACCATCTACTCGCTTCCCATATCAATTAGACTCTTCTCACACTGGTACCATCTGCCGAGAGAACTCCCAGTATGCTTTGCTGCATGGCAATGTGTTACTCAGTCCCTCAATTTTCGTCATACATTTCAGAATTATTATATATTACTCTAAATTCACCATGAAATCAAAATGAACAAATCTTTTTTTTATTGAATATTACAGTATGATAAATGATTTATCTGTGCACTTCAATATTTTTTTTTTTACTAAAATTCAAATGTCCTCATAATCTTTAATCAAACTAACTTTCCCTCCTTCTAGCAGCTCATCTCTTCTCTTATGACGTGTTTACTGACGCGAGGGCGGGGCAACCTGTCACTCACATGAGATCCACCAATAGCAAACCACAACCATCCAATCAATTCCTGATGGCCAAAATCCAGCCCCGTCCTACATGTGTTTTTGTTCAAAAAGCCGTTTCATTCGGATATATGTTACAATAGGGAAGAAAAGACTATTGCAACTTCCATTTCATGCCGACGTTATTCATATATATATATATATATTAAATATTAAATTAAAATGTATTAAAATATGCATTTTACAGTGGGATTTAATATGCATAATCTCTTAAATCGAAGAAAGTGTACTGCTCAGAATGCTGCTATTTTATAGCACAGTTCTGATCAATTTATTTAACAGTTTCATATTTTTCTCCTAAAATTCCTTGGGAAAAATAAAGAAAAACTTGCTCACAAAAGAATTTTAAAGGGATAGTTCACCCAAACACTAAGCGGTTTAGTCAAAATATTCTAAAAAGACACGATTGCTTTATATGATGAACAGCTTGAATTTAGGCTGTTATTCACATAAACACTGATCAGCGAATATAAACAGAAGCTCAACCATACTTGTTTGAAGTGCAAGAACAAACCTCATTGGTTCTTGCTAATCCTCAAACGTGCTGCGTAACACGTGAATGAACCTCACTGGTTCTTGCTAATTCTCAAACGTGCTGCGTAACACGAGAATGAACCTCACTGGTTCTTGCTAATTCCCAAACGTGCTGCGTAACACGTGAATGAACCTCATTGGTTCTTGCTAATCCTCAAACGTGCTGCGTAACACGTGAATGAACCTCATTGGTTCTTGCTAATTCTCAAACGTGCTGCGTAACACGTGAATGAACCTCATTGGTTCTTGCTAATCCTCAAACGTGCTGCGTAACACGTGAATGAACCTCATTGGTTCTTGCTAATTCTCAAACGTGCTGCGTAACACGTGAATGAACCTCACTGGTTCTTGCTAATTCTCAAACGTGCTGCGTAACACGTGAATGAACCTCATTGGTTCTTGCTAATCCTCAAACGTGCTGCGTAACATGTGAATGAACTTCACTGGTTCTTGCTAATTCTCAAACGTGCTGCGTAACACGTGAATGAACCTCATTGGTTCTTGCTAATCCTCAAACGTGCTGCGTAACACGTGAATGAACCTTACTGGTTCTTGCTAATTCTCAAACGTGCTGCGTAACACATGAATGAACCTCACTGGTTCTTGCTAATTCTCAAATGTGCTGCATAACATGTGAATGAACCTCATTGGTTCTTGCTAATCCTCAAACGTGCTGCATAACATGTGAATGAACCTCATTGGTTCTTGCTAATCCTCAAACGTGCTGTGTAACACGTGAATGAACCTCACTGGTTCTTGCTATTCCCCAAACGTGCTGCGTAACACGTGAATGAACATCATTGGTTCTTGCTAATTCTCAAACGTGCTGCGTAACACATGAATGAACCTCATTGGTTCTTGCTAATCCTCAAACGTGCTGCGTAACACATGAATGAACCTCATTGGTTCTTGCTAATCCTCAAACGTGCTGCATAACACGTGAATGAACCTCATTGGTTCTCGCTAATCCTCAAACGTGCTGCGTAACACATGAATGAACCTCATTGGTTCTTGCCAATCCTCAAACATGCTGCGTAACACGTGAATGAACCTCACTGGTTCTTGCTAATTCCCAAACGTGCTGCGTAACACATGAATGAACCTCACTGGTTCTTGCTATTCCCCAAACGTGCTGCGTAACACATGAATGAACCTCACTGGTTCTTGCTAATTCCCAAACGTGCTGCGTAACACGTGAATGAACCATTGGTCCTTGCTAATCCTCAAACGTGCTGCGTAACACGAGAATGAACCTCATTGGTTCTCGCTAATCCTCAAACGTGCTGCGTAAAACGTGAATGAACCTCATTGGTTCTCGCTAATCCTCAAACGTGCTGCGTAAAACGTGAATGAACCTCATTGGTTCTTGCTAATCCTCAAACGTGCTGCGAAACACGTGAATGAACCTCATTGGTTCTTCCTAATCCTCAAACGTGCTGCGTAACACGTGAATGAACCTCATTGGTTCTTGCTAATCCTCAAACGTGCTGCGTAACACGTGAATGAACCTCATTGGTTCTCGCTAATCCTCAAACGTGCTGGGTAACACGTGAATGAACCTCATTGGTTCTTGCTAATTCCCAAACGTGCTGCGTAACACGTGAATGAACCTCATTGGTTCTTGCTAATTCCCAAAAGTGCTGCGTAACACGTGAATGAACCTCATTGGTTCTTGCTAATCCTCAAACGTGCTGCGTAAAACGTGAATGAACCTCATTGGTTCTTGCTAATTCCCAAACGTGCTGCGTAACACATGAATGAACCTCATTGGTTCTTGCTAATCCTCAAACGTGCTGCGTAAAACGTGAATGAACCTCATTGGTTCTCGCTAATCCTCAAACGTGCTGCGTAACACGTGAATGAACCTCATTGGTTCTCGCTAATCCTCAAACGTGCTGCGTAACACGTGAATGAACCTCATTGGTTCTTGCTAATCCTCAAACGTGCTGCGTAACACGTGAATGAACCTCATTGGTTCTCGCTAATCCTCAAACGTGCTGCGTAAAACGTGAATGAACCTCATTGGTTCTCGCTAATCCTCAAACGTGCTGCGTAACACGTGAATGAACCTCATTGGTTCTCGCTAATCCTCAAACGTGCTGCGTAACACGTGAATGAACCTCATTGGTTCTTGCTAATCCTCAAACGTGCTGCGTAACACGTGAATGAACCTCATTGGTTCTCGCTAATCCTCAAACGTGCTGCGAAACACGTGAATGAACCTCATTGGCTCTCGCACGTCAAGCGAACATGCTTTATCCTTGGTTTACCATAACTGATGAGTTAATGAATGTTTATATCGTGAATAAAAAACGAAATTCTATCTGTTCATCATATAAAGTGATCGTGTCTCTTCAGAAAATTTGGATTAGTTGGATTAGTTAGATTAGTAACTTTTTGAATTGACAAAGTGGTAGTTGCGTAGCTGTCAATGGAGGGACATGAAAGACATTATAAATAAAAGTAGTAAGATTACTGAAACTGAAATAAAATTTAAAGCTATAGCTTTAAAGCTATAGAAGTATTTAAGAGAAAAAATTACAAAAATGCATAAGATAAACTAATAAAATTTAAAGCTATAGAAGTATTTAAGAGAAAAAATTACAAAAATGCATAAGATAAACTAAATAAACTAGATTAAGATAATAAACTAAACTAAATATCTTTAGAAGATAAACAAAATTCACACGGCTTTGGAACAACATGAGGGTAAGAATGACAATTTTCATTTTTGGGTGAACTAACCCTTAAATAAAAAAATGAAAAAAAAAAAAAAAGTTTCAGCAACTAACCCTTAGTAAATCTAATTGTGCACTGGTGTCTTTTCTAAAGTTCAGCACGTGTATTATGTCCTGCTGTGAACATATCATGAAACAACCACAGGGTGGTGGCGTAAAACTGAATAAGAATCGCTGTGAGACTTGAGCTCATGATTGTTAACTGGTCAGCGTGTCTCTGTCAAATATCAAGCTTTAATTCCTTCTTCATTTTTCAGTGTTCAGATTGCATTACACAGATTTAATATAACACCAGTACAACACTGCATTTAAGTATAACGACAGTATTCAGCTGTCTGCTGTTTTTTGCCGAACGTGCACTCTTTCTCTCTCTCTAATCTAGAGGTGCATGAACGCACACACGAAACAATATGTAATTCTCATATCTGCACATAACCATTCTCAAAGAAAATGGGAAAGATATGGGCAAACGGACATGCATAATACACATGATACATAGGCACAAAACGATTTAGATGTAAATTGGAATAAAAAGGTACACAAGAAAAAAAAAATCAAAGCAAGTTTGCCCTTTGACATGCCACAAACTCCTAGTAAGAATAGTCAAAATAATTTAAAATGTACAGTTAGACTAAACATTCATTGCAGGTAAATATGTTTTTACTACCATCCATTGATGATTTCTGTATGTAAATGAGCTCTATTTTGATTCGCTATCCTGTGTACTGATGCCATATTCATAATTATTTATGCATTACATTTTTGTTAGTTTCTAAAATTGTTTTTGGTGAATGCCTTGTCACGATATTGCAACAGTATTTCAGTTTCTTGTATCCGCTGTTATTTTAGTATTCTATTACAGTTTTATTAATATTTTAAATTAGCCTTCACTTTTATATTTTCAGTTTTCATTTCACTTTTAGTCTAAGGTTTAGTATTTTTTTTGTTATGCATTTTTGTAATTTTTTCTCTTAAATACTTCTATAGCTTTAAAGCTATAGCTTTAAATTTTATTTCAGTTTCAGTAGTCTTACTACTTTTATTTATAATGTCTTTCATTTGAAAATCTAACTAGATGTGCCTGTGTCTCTCTCTGGTAGAGATGTTTGTTGTTCATGACGCCGCTGCACTCGACAGCTCAATGATGTTTAGTGAGAATGAGCGTGACCTGCCCCAGCCATCGATCATGAATACACTTGCATAAACAGAACCTGTGCTGAGACATTATGGACATCATGCTCCTCTCAGCATCAACAAAAGACTCTGAATCAATCTGAATTTTAATAAGACCAACACTGGCAGCAGCAGCGCGCGTGAGGGCGTCTATCATAACTCACACTCATTGGGCCGGACAGGACAACAGCTAGTAAAATTAATCAGTTGAATTGGCTAATGCATTTACATGAACACTTTAAGTGTTTTAAGGGTCAAAATTATTTACATTTGGTAAACTAAAACCTTTTTTTTAAAGACTTTATAGTGTCCTGTGAAACCCTGTGAATGGTGTGCTGTCATAAAGCAGCTGACCGTCAATGATCCTCTTGACTCTCCAGATGCGGAGGGTGATGATGAGGCTGATGGCGTCCCAGGGGCTGCTGGGACCGTTAGCCACCGTGGAGGCCACCATTGGGGCCAGAGAGAGGACAATTACAGCACCGTCAAATACCTGACAAAAACAAACCATCATACGCCAGTGTCTTTTAGCTTGTAACATGTAAAAGTCTTTTTAATATTATGGGCCGTTACATAGCCGGTAATGATGTATTATAGTCCCTCAGCTTCATAACTATGTACTATTCTAGATATATGATTATCTGTGATAATCATATATCTAGAATAGTACATAGTTATGTACATAGCATATATTTGTATATGCTATGTACATTTGCATATATTTGACTATATATGATAATCATATATCTAGAATAGTACATAGTTATGTACATAGCATATATTTGTATATGCTATGTACATTTGCATATATTTGACTATATATGATAATCATATATCTAGAATAGTACATAGTTATGTACATAGCATATATTTGTATTTTATAAATTGTATGCATCACATATATATCTTAAAATATTTAATAAATGTCTTCTCATTTATTTATTATTGATACATATACATACCTATGTATATACATATATATATACACACACTTATTATATTATACATACATAAATATAATATGTATTATTTACTCTTGAATTTTATATATTTTTCTATTATACAAAAAATACAGCTTTTTCGTATCTATGTGTGAGCACCATAAAATAATCAGTAAATATATAAATAAAACATTAAAAAACATTAATATATTAAATACACACACACGTATATTAGTGCTATCAAATAGAATAATCATGATTAATCGCATCTAACATAAGTTTATATACTGTATGCGTGTTATATGTTTGCATATATATATATATAGTATTATTTCGATCATATAAAACTATCGATTTCTTTCATGTGTCTATATATATATATATATTATAGAGAGAGAGAGAGAGAGAGAGAGAGAGAGAGAGACAGAGAGAGAGAGAGAGGGGGAGAGAGAGAGAGAGAGAAAGAGTGAGCGAGAGACATTTATTTTTTTGTTATATATTTATTATAAATATATTATTTACCTTTTTAATATTTCAGGGTTTTTTTCATGTAGGTGTGCACAAGTTAATGCTTTTAAAAACTTCATGTCAGGCACATATGACAAACAAAAATTAAATATATAAATGAATGGGCAGGATCAACAGAACTGAATAGCCAATCCCAGTGCAGTTGTATCAATCTGCTCAGGCAACAATGTGACATTGAGAGAGTGTCGCTGCGCCAGAGAGACTCATTCTTCATTAAGTTTCAAGGGCTCGCCTCTTCCCTCTGTGTCCCCCCTGTACTAATGGGACCCCAGGGAGCTTACCTCAACTTTGTTCTCTATATAATCCCATATCCCGAGCACCACAATCCTAAAGACAGTCTGGGAGAGCAAGAGAGAGACACATATAAGTGGAAGAGCGCCACAGAATGAAAGAACAGATTAATGAAAATCAGTCATATTTCTGATGGTTCAGCACATTGCATTCTGGGAAATCATCCACTAAAGAACAGCAATCCACGTTTTGTGAAAACCAAGGGAAAAGCCTTGGAAAAAAGAAAAAAAGAAAAAACAAAAAAACAGGCAAACATTCCTTTTCCAGCGATCCACGAACAGCACACGTAAATAATGAGCTTGCAGGGGAAATGTGTACGTAGTGTAATTCGAAATTTAAGTGATATCGAGATGTGACGGCAACAGAATTCACCTCCATTTGGTGGCGAAATAACCCCGGCGCCTCCGCAAAACCCATTTCCAACCCGAATCATTTTTTCCCCTTTCATCTAGTCTCTGAATGCAGCTCATAATATATCAGTGACCTGCAATATGTATTCATAAACTCGCAAGCTGGCGAGATCTCATCGAAACACTCGAAGGAGACGCTGTGTTTTAGTGACTGCTGACTCAGGTAGCACACGGTAGTCTTTTTAGCTTTTCCTATCTCCTACCTCAATCTCTCTCCCCCCCCCCCACCCCCCCTCTCTCTCTCTCTCAGGCTAAAAGATGTGAGCGACGCCGAAAGTTTCAGGCTTTCCTGTCTCTTGGTCTTTATCGACAAGTAAAACGCAAGTTGAAGGAAATAAATGCAAGTCTGCTTTAAAAGAGCCAGAGACAAATGCAACTGGATCTGAAGAAATGGGAATCAATTTGAAGTCAGCACGTGTCAGGACACACACACACTTTTAAAGTACAGTAACAGCACTATGTGAAACTGCTTTTTCTTGGTTTCAATTAAGACGGCCCTACAGCATAAACATTCAGACGAAGCCCTACATCAAATACTTCCATCCAATAGATCCCCTTTTGGTCTCATTAATTTGAAACAACATACTTTATCGATATTTGTGAAAAAGTCTTTCTAGTAAGCCTGGTGGCTCTCTGTAAATCATGATTGTCTCAGAGTCAGCATCTTGGTTGTTTTAGTCGCCTGTGACCTTTAAACACTCACATCCATGAAAATCTTTTATTGCAGAGATGTTACTTCATTATCTTTCAAAAATTTATGGAAAAAACATCATTTATTAACATTTAACAACATTTATTTTCAGCAAGAGGTGCATCAATGTTTGGTCAAGATCTTGTATTGTCAATGCAAGAGTCCAGCACTCTGTAAAGTCTCCTCCAGCACATCCCAAAGACTTTCACTGAATTTAAGGTCTGGAATCAGAGGTGCCAATTCATGTGTGAAAATTATTCTTCATTCTCCCTCCCAACCATTCTTTCACAGTTTGAGCCTGATGTATATTAACATTGTCATCCTTAAACATGGTCATGATGTGTCTTCCTACATGGTTGTTTAAGAAATGAAAAGCTACACACTCCATCAATTAGGGCTAGAAGAATGGTTGCCAAACATGCTAGAAACATAATAATCACTGCAATAATGATCCAATCATAGACTCTTAAGCATTCGCCTGTTTAAATCCAAACAGCGACTTTATTTTTATTTTTTGTATGTTATAAATAAAATGAATGTGTATAGTAGCTGAGACTTCTTAGTCTTGAAAGAATTGAAGGATAAATTTTTTATGAGAAATGACTTTGAGATCTTGAGTGACTTTTCCCATACACACATTTACACTCACCTCAGTGAAGAAGACCGACAGGATGACCAGGCTGATCCAGTGGATGATACAGGCGAACTGGAATGCATTATTAACTGTGGACACAAATCAAAGAGATTCTGCACTCACAATTCACATAATGACTCAGGATAAAATACAGTCAAATGTAATGAGCTAAATAATCAAAATCAAAATAAACAACTCCAAAAAAGTACGCTACCATTCAAAAGTTTGGGGTCAGTATGATTGCAAAAGATATGCTTTTTATTTTTAACTTTTTATTCATCAAATTGTTCTACGGTTTGCACAAAAATATGAAGCAGCTCATCTCTTTTCAACGGTGATCATTTTAAATTTTTCTTGAGCAGCAAATCGTCATATTAGAATGATTTCTGAAGGATCATGTGACACTGAAGACTGGAGTAATGATGCTGTAAATTCAGCTTTGCCATCACAGGAATAAATTACATTATAAAATATATTCAAATAGAAAACAGTTATTGTAAGTTGTAATAATATTTCTGAATACTGCTGCTTTCACTGTATTTTTAATCAAATAAATGCAGGCTTGGCGAGAACAAGACTTCTTTCAAAAGTATTACAAAGTCTTACAGACCCCAAACTTTTAAATGTTAGTGTATTTAGTGTTCAGATCATTTTTGTGAATTGATTAATTTGGATGGATTGGATGGAATGTTTCAATGAATCAAATTCAATGCATCAAAGTTGTTAGATGATGGCACGTTACATTACATTTTGATAAAATATATTACAAATATTGTAACTTAGCCATTTTAATTTAAATATTATGAAAATATAAATTTCTAATGATTCTAATAATACCTTTTATTTTTAGAATAATAGGCAAAGATACATTATTTACAATAAACCTTGATGATGCAACAAGAAAGTGAAAAGGGTGAATTTTGGTTTCATTTTGAATGTTGATCAGGAAAGTTATTACTTTGTTTTTGATTTTGCTCCCAAAAAAACCCAGATAGCATACATGTAGCCTCATCTGGGCCAACTATGGCACATAAGGCTCAGTTCTGGCAGGCAAAGGTCATATGGGACGTATCTGGCCCACATGACCTTTGCCGCTGCAAGAACTGAGCCATATGTGCCATAGTTGGCCCAGATGAGGCCTGTATATGTATGTTATTGCCAGCCACACTCAGGTTGAGTTATCGCCCGCCATATGTGTGCCAGAAGAATGTGGGAGATGTGGGCCAAACCTGGCCCAGATGTCATTTGCTATCTGGGAAGTGATTTACAAATGTTTTGCTAATCAGCTCATTGAAATCATTAAACAGGTTCACATTGTCGGTTTCTATATCAAGTTATACAAGCAGTGTTGGTAAGTTACTCTAAAAAAGGAATTAATTACTAGCTACTAATTACATATTTACCAGTGTAATTAGATCACTGTACTAAATTACTCTCTTTAAAAAAGTAATTGCATTACTTATTACTTTCTAAATACCATATCAACCTTAACCAGTTGAGCAATACAAGGATAGACATGAAACTGCTATTTTAATTCGTTCGAATAAATAATATAAAATTGCACAAATTATTTTTGAACTGATCAAAGTATTTCTAGGGAGAAGGCTACATTAAAACATACATATTGATGTCCGTTTACATAACACAGTAAAACCTCACATAATAGTGTAGTGTAATCTACTTGGGACAAAAATGTGCCATTTATTCTTCAGAATTATTCTCATATGAAACTAACTCCTCCTTACAGGGACTTTTCGAGTGGGAAGGCAAATTCCCTGCATGAGCCGCATCCGTGGCGCAAGCCGAGGACAGACACTGCTCAATCTCATTACGGCAGCCGCCTGAGCTGAAAGCATTAGGCATTTGTGATTTGATATTGCACCCAATCCGCGTCCTGCATCTGTCTATATATCCGCTCCATTACGGTGCAAGAGATCTACTGCATTCAGTTATCACCCGCCCGCCCTCCCGGCCCATATGTCTTAGTTTGCTCTGTTCACTGATCTGTCCATCAGCCCATTCATCTCCCTCCATCCCTCCTTCCATTAATCTCGCCGGCCTCTCGCTGTCCTGCACTCGTTCACTCTTCTCTCTCTCTCCGTTCCAATCCATCTCCCCCTCAATCTGTCTTTCAGGACTTTGTAAAGGCCAGAGAAGACAGAGAGATATAAGCTGACTTATGCTTCTGTCATCTCTCACATTTCTCTCTTTAGTGCGCACTCATCTGCACGCCGAGCTGTGATTTTTCTCCATAGCATGAATGGGGATCTCCATTCGGATTTACAATAGGCTCTTACGAGAAGTGAACATGTCAAGGCAAATAGCAGCAAAGAACATGTCGTTGCACAACGTGTTTATTGAGAATAATCTCAGCAGAGATTAGATCAACAATTGCAGATGTATAGTTATGAGAGATAGTGTATACTATATTCTGCATACTTCTCAATTGTAAAGATTGTATTATGAGAATATGAAATGCATGTGATTTATTAGGTTGGTCAGAACCAACTGAATATTTAAAAATCTAAATCTAATCTAAACAAATGACTCTTATTAGACTCTTAGTGAATCTAAAACATAGCGTAGTCTGAATCCCAAACAACTGATTCGTATAAGTCTTTTCTTTTAGTGAATTAAAAACATACAGCGTGACCAGTGTAGTCCAATTCCAAAACGAATGACTCTCGTGAGTTCTTTATAGTAAATCAAAACATACAGTGTGAACACAATTATCCAAATCCCAGACAAATTACATGCATATCGACCAGTATAGTCTGATTCCTTACTAATGACTCTTATAAACTTTTTATTTGATTCCCAAACTAATTACAATTATGAACTATTTCTTCCTAGTGAATCAAAAACCTACAGCCCAACCAATGTGGTGTGAATCCCAAACACAGGATTCTTTAAGCTGTTTCTCTATAGGGAATTAAAAACAGTGAGACTAGTGTAATTTTTTTAGGGAATCTTTTTTTAATGAATCAACAACATACAACATAACCAGTGTTGTCAAATTCCTGAACGAATGACTCTTATGTGCTAGTAATTTTTTTTGTAATTAAAATCAACGCATACAGTGTGACCACAGTATTTTGAATCCCTAATAAATCACATCGAGCTCAACCAGTGTAGTCCGATTCCTGTATGAATGACTCTGAGCTATCTCTTCCTAGTAAATTAAAACAGCATGACCAGTGTAGTCCAACTCCAAATCCCTTATACAGTAATCATTCGTGTTTGATGTGTCAGAGCATGTGTGCTAACCAGATGGTAAATCCTCATTCTGAGGCTAGAATGGCTTCTAAAGAGATCCCGAACCCCTACTAATACTCACATTGTAGAAGCTTAGTATCGATGAGCAGTTCCAGAGTCAGTAAGAGCACCACCAAGATGACACAGGCCACCAGGAAACAGTTGAAGCCAGCGCTCAGCAAACACACCTGCCAGAGCGCCGCTCTCCTCCCGCAGCACGGCTTCAGCCAGTTAGACCTGCAGATAAAATACAGCGACAGGGAGAGAAAGAGAACAGAACCATTTCTGAGCTACAAAACCACAAACACAAGACATCTGGAGTCTACTTTCACACATATTTGCTAACAACACAGGTAGGCATGAAAACACAAGTTGACTTCTACATACAAGTTTACTTCTATTTCTACTTGTATGTAAAAGTACAAGTCAATATAAATGTATGTACAAGTGGAAGCAATCTTATATGTAGAAGCAGATGTAGCCTTGTACACATTATTAAAAGTTTATGTTTACATATAGAAGGAAGCTTGTATGTTCATCTATATTTACAAAGCAACAGGGAGAGAAAGAGAACAAAACCATTTCTGAGCTACAAAACCACAAACACAAGACAGCTGGAGTCTACTCCAGCCAAAATTATCGGAATGCGTAGTTGATATCAAAAATTGGATGACTAGTAATTTCCTACTACTAAATTCTGAAAAAACAGAGATTCTAATTATTGGACAAAAAACTTCCACACGTAATAACCTAGAATACCGTCTAACACTTGATGGCTGCTCTGTTCAGTCTTCGTCGTCAGTTAGGAACCTGGGTGTGCTCTTCGATACCAATCTTTCATTTGAAAGTCACGTGTCTAGTGTCTGTAATACCGCATTTTTCCATCTTAAAAATATATCTAAATTACGTCATATGCTCTCATTGACAAATGCGGAACAACTAGTTCATGCGTTCATGACATCAAGGCTAGATTATTGTAATGCTCTACTGTGTGGTTGCCCTGCACGCTTAATACACAAACTACAGCTAGTTCAAAACGCAGCCGCTAGAGTTCTTACCAGAACCAGGAAGTACCGCCATATTAACCCGGTTCTGTCAACACTGCATTGGCTCCCTATTAAACATCGTATAAATTTTAAAATATTGCTGATTACTTACAAAGCACTAAATGGTTTAGCTCCCCAGTACTTGAGCGAGCTCTTAACGCATTATAGTCCTTCACGTCTATTGCGATCTCAAAACTCCGGCCAGTTGATAATACCTAGAATATCTAAATCGACTGCTGGCGGTAGATCCTTTTCCTATTTAGCACCAAAACTTTGGAACAATCTCCCTAACATTGTCCGGGAAGCAGACACAGTCTGTCAGTTCAAAGCTAGACTAAAAACACATCTCTTTGACCTAGCATTCACATAACACTCTATAGACTTCTATAATTCAATATTAGGCTGCTTAGATTAGGTCAGCCGGAACTGGGAACACTTCCCTTAAATCCTGATGTACTCGTTACATCATAAGAAGAATGGCATCATCCCTAATTTTAGTGTCTTTGTTTATCCCGAGGTTTTCCCGCAGCCTGCCGGATCCAGGCCGTTTCCAGATCTGACGAAGGACTTTCGCCTGGACCCGATGACAATGCAGAGCTGAAGTGCCAACTAGCCTCTCCCTATAGAGGATCCCTATACCACTCTACAGATAAAGCGTTGTGGAATTTTTCGGTTCGCGTACCTACCAAAAGTGATAAGATAAAATAAAATTCTGCATCAAAATTTATAGACAAGACAAGTAGTTTGTTTAGGCATGGTTTGTAAGGAATTACAAACCTGCGCACATATATTCAAACGCACATAACTATAGAATCAATTCTTAATGCGCATGTGAACGCCATCAGCGTCTATCACAGGTTCACGTTTAAAGTCTGTTTAGAGAGAACGGTGTCGTCTTAGCGGCCCCTAATTTAATAACAAATGATCATTTAGACGGAAGTGAATCAATCAAAACTAACTTTAGCTGGAAAAGACATTTTTCAAGAACCACTATAAAACCAAACCAATCTCTGTTACCTTAAATTATGTTTATCTCTGTAAAGCTGCTTTGAAACAATCTAAATTGTTAAAAGCGCTCTATAAATGAGGATGACTTGACTTGACTAGAAGTTTGCTTGTTGGTACCAAGTTTACGTCTAACTTTACAAGTAGAAGTGAACCTGTAAGTGAACCTGTAAGTAAAAGTAGAATCAAACATGTAGAAGTAGAAATAAAAATAAATTTGAATGTAAAAGTAAACTTGTATGAATGTGTAGAAGCAAACTTGTATGTAAAAGCAGATGTAAACTTGTACAAATTCTTACAAGCTTACATCTACATACAAATAAACTAATTTACAAATACAAGCTTGTATGTTAAAATAGAAGTAAATTTATCTACAAGTAGAAGCAAGCTTGCAAGTAGAAGTAAACTTGTATGTACGGGTAGACAAAGTTAACTTGTTTGTACAAATAGAAACAAACTTGTATGTTCATCTATTTTTACATGCAAGTTTACTTCTCTTTGTGCAAAAGTTTATACAAGTTTGTACATAAGTCTACTTTTACAAGTAGAAGCAAACTTATATATATATATAAACAGAAGTAAACTTGTATGTAAAATGAATGTGTAGAAGTAGAAATAGAAGTCAACTTGTATGAATGTGTACAAGTTTACATCTGGTTTTACATACACATTCAAGTAAACTTTTATGTACAAATAGAAGCAAGCCTGTATGAAAAAGCTTCTACTTTTACATACAAGTTTACCTTTATTTGGTTTTACCTTTATTTACATAAAAATGTACTTGTATGTAGACGTAAACTTAAGTGTATATGTATGCATCTTCTTTTACAAACAAGTTTGTTTCTACTTGTATGTAAAAGTAAACTTGTATGAATGCGTAGATGTACTTGCATACAACTTTATTTCTATTTCTACTTGTAAGTATAAGTTAACTTATGCAAGTGTACTATTTTTACATACAATTTTATTTCGATTTCTACATACACATACAAGTTTACTTGTACTTTTACAATCAAATTAACTTTTGCATACAAGTTTACATCTACGTACAAGTTAGAATCTACCATTCTTTAATTCTGCTAATAACTACAATAACCCTAAACCCTAGATTTTTTTTAGCATCTGTCAGTATGTTCTTCACATATACATATAGCTATCGTATGACTTCAGGAGTCGTATGGACTACTTTAATGCCACCTTTATGGTACTTTTTTTTGTTGTCATTTTTGAGCTGGATATCCCCAAGCTCCACTCACTTTCATTTTATGTAAAGGATCTGCCAAAAAATCACTTTATTAGTTGCAATTGCTTATAGCCTTCAGTTTAATTGTGTTTTTCAAATTTGGTTAGGCAGTAAACCTTTCAGTGGATGCTCTATGAGTGTGTCTCACTTTCATTAATCACATTTTCTCACTATCTCTCTTTTCCTCGCTCCTCTAAAAGCAGACTAATTGAATTGCCCTGTTAAGGGGTCTTATTCCCTCCAGCTTTTTCTGTTCCTCTCAATCTCCCTTTCAGACTCTCATATCATCTACTGCTATTCCACAGCCATGAGTTGATCTCAGATCTGGGAGTAACCTTAGAGGTGGACAATTTAGCATCAAGTACAACACCAATGTGCTCTACCCATTCTATCAGGAACCAGGAGTATGTATGTAAAGACCTACTGAGTTCAGTATACTTAAGTTCACCAAGGTCGTCTTATATTCCCAGGAGAATAGAGCCCCTTTTACACAGAGATCACGGAAAATACACGGATAAAGTGACCAGGGAGTTTGACCCGGGTTCGTTTGACTTTGGTTCATTCACACATGTAATTTCTCAGCAGCGTCTATAGTTTGCTTATGAGCTGCGATTTCTACCAGACTTGTGAATTTTTTGCTCCGACTCGATCATAAACTAGCACATTACGTACCGTTTCACGCTGGCGAACTAACCCGGCTTCAGCGCCATCATTACGACACGGCATTGATTACGGCTTTTGTTCACACAGCGCGCCTTCCGGGACTGAACACGGCAATGTTACTAAGTCCCCAACCCGGGATCGATCCCGGCATCAATCCCGGGTCGTGTTTGCGTTCACAAAGAAGGTGTTCTGGCAATTTCCCGGGATCAACGCGCTGTGTGAAAGGGGCTTAGGATTCCATTCACGTCAAAAGCCTGCGAAAAAGATTGTGAATGGCCGTCAAAGATGCTTTTTGGAACCAACGCCATCTACCAGCAGGTAGAGCATTTCTCGCTGCATAGTGCTTGCCATTTCACTTAATATTTTTTTTTAAATAGTCGTTAGTATACAGTTGAAGTATGCAAGTATTCCATTTAGAGCTGCATGATTAATCGTTAAAAGGTCGCAATCTCGATTCAAACACCCACGCAATCTCATTTCTAAATGACAACGATTTCCCTGTTTCTATTAAACCTTTGACAAAATCACACCAGAGCATTCAGATCTGCGTTGGTACTGCCGCTGATCCAGAGAGACGGTTATGTTCAGGACAGGTATGGGACAACTTCACACACAGTATTTTCAACCACAGAGTTTTGTTATTTCTGTGTTACAAATATTCATATCACAGAAGTAAAATAGACCAAATCACCTTTTGAAAGTAACTTGACGCAACATATAAAGATTGTATCATTTAGATTGTTACACCAGTAGGTGGCGACAAGTGAATGTTAAAAAATGTATGTCATTGAATCATTCATTCAAGAGATTCGTTCAAAAAAAACAAAAACAAAAAAAAAACGCTTTTTCACCCAGTAATGAAACAAGAAGTATTTATGAGTGAGTCATTGAATCATTTTTTTAAAAATAATTCATTCAAATAAATTAAACATTTTAAATAGACTGCAGCAATTAAAATTTTGTCAGAACCTCTAGTAAATTGCAAGTTATTTTGTTCAGTTGTCAGTTCAGAATCGTGATCTCTGTTTGAAAAAAAAGAGAAAAAAAGAAAAAAAATTTCGGGATTGTCAATTTATCCAGAAATGTGCAGCTCCAATTAATTTCCCACATCGCCCAGGTTTTCACCACTACTTAAAATTTTAAACTAATTTGGCACCATATATGCTCTCTTTTATCACCCTCTTTTTTTCCTTTTTTGCTGAACCGTTGGAACGTGAGCATTTGCGCACTATTTTCCAGACTGAGCTCCAAGCCCATACTGTGCATCCTGGGCTCCTTCTCTCGGGAGCGGATTCTGATCTTGGCAGCATAGAAAAGACTGATCAGTGTGGCCAGACTGACCTCATCCTGTGGCTCTCTGAGTTGCATCCATACACACACACGCACACACCATCTGGAGAGTACAGACTCCACTTATCAGACGCAGCCAAAAAGATGATTGCTTAACAGCATGGCCCAGCCTTCATTTGATCAGATGGACTATATTTGCATGCTTTGGGCTTCGCCCTTGTGCGGTTTGAGCAGGAAGGGCAGATCAGACATGGAATCTGTGTGCTTGGCTGAGCACTGGTGTCTAATAATACCAGCTTAGCACTCTGTAACTTTACGCCCTCCTAAAAGTGCAAACTCCAAGTTCCCTGATGGCTCGACAACAGCAAACTCTCATCAGCACATAATGCATTTCATTATAATTTGATAACATTTTACGTTGAGATTACAAATTGTGATACAGGTTGACCCCTAACATTGTGACTTTTTTCGCACAATAATTACACATACTACATGCAAATATAAATAATTGTGATTGTTATTATTTAAATCAAATTTTGTTTTACAAAATTCTGAATAGAATTGTTTGGTTGTTGTTGTTGTTTTCTTGATAGTGTAAGTAATGTTTATATATATATCCTGAAAAATGTGTCAATATTAAGTGTAACTGAAAGTGTGACAAACACTTAAAGGTGGTCAACCTCCTTGAACATCAGTATCATTGTGCAGTGAAATAAAATGGTTCTGGCTGCAGCTGCAGTAGTGTACTAGCAAGCAGTCTGGAAGGGCAGTGTAATCAAAGCGCAAGACCACCGGGACCAGGAGCGCTGGTGAAACATGGCAATGGCTGGAGGCTGTTATTTTATGCTGAGCGAGCAGCAGCTAGTCAGACTCAAACCCAATCCCACGACCTGTATTAGATGAATGGATGAATGAGTCCTAGGTGGGAAAGTTCAACCCATAAAGCCGCTGAGTAAGAAGGACATTGCTGGTCTCCCGTTCCAGAGTGGAGCTACGGAGTGTGACTGGATCTCTTTCACCTTCCCTCCACCTCATCATGTCGGTCACAGTGGAGCCTGATCATGGGTCATATGAGAACGGGGGTTGCTGGCTCAGGCCACAGAGGTGTCAGTCAAACTAGAGGTGAGGGCTAAACATTAGAGCACGTAAAGGCAGGCCAATGGCATAAAGAAAAAAACTAGTGATTTATTAAAATTGCTACCCAAAATGGAGGGCCAAAATCATTAACTGAAACTGACCTTTAACCCTCTAGGGGTCGACGGACAGGTGGATTTTTTCTTGAAATACCTCACACAGCAACGAGTAATACTTAATTGGAAACTGTAAAGGGTTTAATTGTTGGTGCGCTTTCTGCCGTCTCAGTCTCTGTGAACTTCTTTCTGAAATGCGTCACAAAAATGAACCAAAACTCAGCGAATACTTGCCACACAGACATAAGAGATATACTTTAAGAAAGCTTGAAGTGTCTACTATTAAATTAAGTAATTCATATCAAAAACAAATATTCTCTGTTTATGTAATCCGTATGAAACATGGTAATCGTCCACGCGAGCCACGCTAACCTGTAAACGCCCTATCACTTCGATAAACAACGCAACAAGCTTCATCATTCCTCTGCTTTACAAGCAAGTTTGGGAGAAGTGCTGTGGCTAAGAAGAAGAATGCGATTGATCCAGTGGAGTATTGAGCAAGTAATTTATTCTTACATTAGTTAATATGTTATTGTTACATAAACTTATACACCTTTTACTGGTTGAGCTATAGCCAGACTAAAATACAGCACTTCCCAGATTATGTGTTTTGACTGTCAGTGTCTATTTATTGTGCACAGAGAACATGTACAGCACCACATCAGGTAAACATGGTAAACTTCACCGTAACCAAAAATCAGGCTAGAGTAGCGAAATTAGTTAAGATATATCGAGAGGCGGCTCAATGCTGAAGAACTTTACTACGACTGGTTTAATTTATTAGAACATGACACCCTGCACACCATAAAGAGTTCAATAACCCCACCCTCTACAATGCGAGTAAATCACTCGCATATGCGACCAAATGAGAGGCGACTAAAAAATGGCTAGTAAATTGTATGATTACAGTCGCCTGTAATTAAGTTAGAGGCAAAAAATCTGTTAAGTGCAGATATAATTTCAATGCCTGTTGAGCTTTATGCACCGTGGTTTGGCTGAGACCGCCCTCTGTCGTTTTCTCTCCCACAACACACACACACACACACACACAAAATATGAGAGAAAGAGAGATCCTGATCTGGCCAGCGCTGCCGAAATGAAAGTTTATTATTTGGATGAGTTTTAAAGTCTTGCCAGTTTAGGCATTTAAGTGCAAGAAGACTTGAAAGATAACTTGCGTGCGCTGTATGAGAAGTTTTGTGTACACAAGTTGCACATTCAAATTGAGCACTCTTTCACGTCTTTGTGGACTTGAACGGAAAATTTCACACAAAATAATGTCAAAATGCTCTTGGCAAGTATCCTAGTAAACACAGTCGGTAATGTCTTAAGTGAACGTAAACAGTTGAGAAATGAAACAAGTGTACAGTATCAGTATATTGGATCCGTGCATTACGTCTTAAAGTGACAGCAGTCTAATATTCCTGCAGCTGTCTGTGTTTTTAATGTTAATCAAACAATAGACTCACTGCAAAAACTTTTGTAACTTTAATAATGATACATCTATATTTAATTTATACAGTGTTATTTTACATTTAATTACAGTTTCAATTAAAAATGTCATGTAGTCTTTTTCCTTACACCCTGAATACATGCGAGTAAACCTATTAATCAATAATCATCATTCATTTTTATTTTTTACGTTTTTAAATTTGTGTAAAATTATTTTGCCTTGAAAAATATATCTTAAATATATTTTAACTGTGCCTTGTCACAAAAAGGTCAAATTATATGATATTTTAAGAGATTTATTGACATTGACACAGTCATGAGGGTTTGCATGGGAGCAAAAGATATTTTAATTAGGCTTTTTTCTTCATTATGATATCAGGACATTAAGGATGAAACAAAAATATTTAATACAGAAATTAAAACAATGTTCATCACAGAAGAGTTTTTTTTTTTTTTTTTTTTTCCAATTTGTTTTTTGTAGTCAATTTATAAATAGGACAAAAAAATTTGTGTCATGTCATTGACTGAGGAAACAATCCTGAAGCATAATAGTCTCATTTAAAATGTCTGATGTAAAATCAAATATAATTTGTGCCAAAAGACTTGAGTTTGCTGACATTTGTCTTTGACTACTATCTCTACATGCATACATGCCTGACTCGAGCTTTAAAGAACACAAACGATGTTCAAATATTCAGTACCACACGATAATGTACACAAACACATTTCCAACGTGAATGGTAATTTGCACTTTTGCCATCGCTACGCACATACAGAAAGAGCAAGGAGGAAATGTGTGTGCTGGAGCAGACAGGTTTATAGAGACATCAGTTTCAGGCACTACGCGAGACGCAGGAGAGACGGATTGAACTCCCGCAAACGGGCGACCGGAGAGGGCTGAATTACACCATGAACCTGATCGATCGTGAACTTGCGAAATGTGCTGTCATACTTGCCTCTCGGTCAAACACTGATTCTCTCGCTCCTGCTCTTGCTTCGGGAGAAAAATGAACAGAAAAGAAACTATTCTAAACTCTGGCGAGGTGCTTTGCTGTCGACATAGGCCTTGCTGTCCTAACTGAAACAGAGCTTCAAAAGTGACTATTTGATATGTCCTTCATAGGCAACAGTCATGCATGTACGCCACACAATCGTGCTCCTCGCAACAGGTCATTAGCACATGACGCTAAGCTAACGACATAATATTCTACAAAAATATAATACACAAAAAAAAATATTCGTTGTGAGCTCTCTACAGCCACAAACCGTGACAGTATGTTTTCGACCGAAATAGAGATTTTTTTGTTGTTGTTGGTAGAATTGAATATTTAATTTGATGCTCATATTCCCAATTAGATTAAGTGAGTGTTGGGTAAAAAAAAAATCTTTGGAAACAAATAATTTATTAACACTGTTAAATGTAATCTTTATTAAATCTTAAAATGAATATCCATTTTTGATTTACCATTTCAAAATGAATATTTGTATCTATTAAAAAAAATAGTACAGAATTATGACATTTTTTAAATATTTTAATATGTTTTAATATGTTAATATATTTATCAGTTGGCTGTAACTTGAAAATATTGTACAGAAAATATTTAAATAGATTTATCGGTTGTTGGCAATTTTTTTTTTAAATACTATAGTACATAATTATTATGTTTTACAAATATTTATTTATATAGGCTATATATATATATATATATATATATATATATATGTACTAGCGTATTTACATTATACAACTGAAATATATAAAAATATTAAAACATTAAAATATTATAAAAATATAAATTCTGTACAATTTTATTTAAAAAATGTTTATATATAATATATATTCTTCAGTAATATATATTAATGGGTTATCAACAATTAAATTGAAATAATTCTTGATTTATTGGTATCTGTCTGAATTTTAATATCGACACCTTCTTAAACATACATATAATAATCATAATTACCCTGAATTTTGCCTACCATCTTGGGTAAATATTTTCTCTGAAATTGTCACAATGCCTTCTGGGATTGTCTCTGTAAAAGATACATGTAATGCTGTCTCAGAATTTGGCCGAACTAGGCAGCATAATTGGACCAAAGTAAGTATTGTACAAAGTATTGTACAATTATGTGTTATATACATGGAATAATGAATGGAATAAATGATTATATAACATTTATTTATTCTAAATTTTAAAGGGGTTATATGATGGTTCTAAATGCATTGGTTTAATGCAATGCGTTTACGCGGTTTTAGGTTAAAAAAGTCATTATTTTACACAGACTGTACATTATTGTTGCTCCTCTATGCCCTGCCTTTCTGAAACGCGTACATTTCTACAAAGCTCATCGTTCTGAAAAGCATGGTGTGCTCTGATTGGCCAGCGATCCACTGCATTGTGATTGGCCCAAATTCCTTAAGTGTGTGACGGAAATGTCCCGCCCCTTACCATATTTGGAACATCAGCTCCCAAAGCAATAATGACAGGTGATAATGTCGCTATTACCTTATCAACGCCAGCCCGAATCTGATCGATCAACTTTGCCAGCGCGACTGGACCAGATTGTATCAGATTAACAAGGTTTTATTTCATTGGGGACATAATTACTGATTATAATGACCTATACTGTCTTTTTACGCGTCGCGCCGCGCTACGGGTGTGAGAACACTATTCAAACATAAAGCCATGTCTGCATTTGTGATCGTAGAAACGACAAGTGCTACTCTATACTGTTTAAAACTCATGTTTGAATAGTCAGTAGCAAATTCTTATAATAAGAAAACATACTTACTCGCTGTGTCTGTGAGAAGCGCCAGACTGTACATGCAAAGATGTATTGCTCACTTTTTAGAATCGGACCTGTACTCTCGCAGGTTCTGGAAACATTCCTCCGAAAAATGCGCAGCACAGTCGAAAATTTAGTTGTACTGTTCTGGAACAGTGTTGTAAATAAAGCTTAACCACTGTTTTATTATTGTGTCCTCTTTTGAAAGGCCAAACAAAGTAGTTTGGCTTTCGCAATGAAAAACACAGCGTCTCCACGACATAGCGGCGCCGGCGGCCACAACAATACAGCGAGAATGAAAGTTACGCCTTCTTTCTTTGCATATACTGTATATTTATGTGCGTATATACGCACACACCGATGTAGATTTGTGGGGCGTGTTTGAACGAACCGTTTTAGGAAGGCGTGGATGTGAGCCTTAACTTTTATAAATAATATCTCTTTAGGTTTGACACTTTTAGCTTTGTAACTCTGCAGATCTTATACATGCATAACACTAAAGAATAAGGCAAACAAGAAATCGCATCATATGACCCCTTTAAGAGGATTTTGTTTTTTGGATTATTTTCATCTTCCAGGTTTTCGCTTTGAACTATTTTAGCTAGAATCTGGGCAGGATCTGTAGATAAACTCATATAATTATCCATGATTTGTAAAGCACTGATGAAAACACAAGGCAGCAGATGGAGTGGCCAAGCATATGTTCATATGGACACATACACCTTGGCTTCAGTAGAAGCTGAACTCTGGCAGTGAGTCTCCAACACCAAGAGGTTGAGAAGGCATCAAGTTGGTCTCTGAGGAAATCACTTTTAGAAAAAGCAATCAAGGAGCACAAAGCTGTACCACAAGCGCCTTCAAGCCTCCACATAAATCAACCTCACTCGCAGTAGCATTAACGGCTTCACGTTACTGACCTCAGTAAACTTCAAACAGGGTCCCGGCCTTTAAAGAATAACTAAAGGGCAAACAAGAACCAGAACCGATCGCTGCTTTGACAGAGATCTCAGTTGCATGTGACTCTCAAAAACACCACTGCATTAGTAATCCAACCCATAGTAGTGGGAAAGGCATTACTGTTGATTCTAAAAATCACCATTGGCATGAGCCAGTGAGAAATGGACTTGTCTGAAACTGCTTGATCAAAGCCATTATGTTTCTTGATAGGAATCATTTTTGAAAGGGAAACTTACAGCTTGAACAAAATAAACAAATAAATAAATAAATGTGTAAAAAACAAAATCACACAGCATATATAAGATATATTTTCAAGAGCAGTAATAACAATCTATCAAGTGCAGTCTAGACTTTTAAATCTGCTCTTTGGGTTGTGATAATGGCATGGTTATATAGTTTCATCATACAGCACAGCTGATTCACTCTCACTGCAGCAGGAATGGAAAGAAAATGATAGACTGGAAGATTCTTTGGCATGGAAGTTTGTTTCGGTATTAAGAGTAAAAAGAATAAAATGGCAACAGTGAATTTATTTTTTCGTAACAATAACCATTCCTCACAACTGTGACTTTATATCATGGAGCTTAATTTGCCATGACTTATATCTCACAATTGCGACATTTCTTGTAATTGTGGCTTTTAACTCAGAATGTGACTTTAAATCACACAATTATGACTGGCTTTATATCTTCTATTAATGTGACTCACATGATTTTGAATTTGAATCTCATAATTGCAACTTATTTTCTTGTAATTGTCTTTATATCTCAGAATGTGACTCTCTCAAAAGTCTGAGATTAAATTTCACAATTGTGACTTAATTTCTTGTGATTGTGGCTTTATAACTCAGCGTGACTTTATATCTCACGGTTTTGATTTTAAATCTCACAATTTTGGCTTAATTTCTTGTGATTGTGGCTTTATATATCATAACGTGACTTTAAATCTCACGATTCTGACTTTATATCTCACAATTGTGACTTAATTTCCTGTAATAGTGGCTTTTTATCTCAGAAAGTGACTTTAAATCTCACAATTGCGACTTAATTTCTTGTAATCGTGGCCTTATTTTTGAATGCAGTTTATCTCACAATGCGACTTTCTCATCAATGCATCATATCTCACAATTTAGATGAAAAGTTAGTGAACCGTGAGCTGGAAGATGATAGCCTTTGATAATTCATCATGCCACAAAGTATTTAGCAAGAAAATATAAAAATATATATATAGTAACGTTATGTTATGTAAATACCCGGTTAATTTTTTTTGTAAATGTGAGTGAATGAAAAAAACTATTATTTTATTTTATTTAATGAGATCTAGAGCGTTTTGGTATAAGGCATAAAGTATATATACATATAATTCATACCTAAAGTAGAAATGTAAGTTTAATATTTATGGTAAGGGGTGTTCTAATTCATGTCCCGAAATATGAGCACTAGCAAACTCCTAGCACAGCTCCAAGGTTCCTCAGTCTTCAAGGTTGGCAACGCCCAATAAAGCAGCCTCAAATTAATAATAATGCATAATAATTCTTTCTAAGCAGTCTTTTGAGGATTGTCTGCTTTTATTTGTGGGTCCTGTGTCATAAGCAAACAGGACAGACTGATTTCCAGTGACCGCTGCGAATGTCAAAAGTTGGATGCTGATCTAAGACACATATCTCTTACATCCCCTGCTTCTAAACATAATAAAGAGAGCGGCTGATCTCAGATCAGCAGGAAAGAGCACGCTCCACTGACAATGTCAGGTAAAGAGCAAGCAAGCAAAAGCTAAAAACAATTGTCATAGCAGCAGACAAACCTCACCACAGGAAAGGGATAAAGATAAAAAAACAAAAACAACAACAAAAGCTAAGCATAAAATATCTGCTGAATCTCAGAGAGATTCTTTATTTGAAAAGCACACCATTAATCTCACAGGATTTACCAGGAGGTTAATGTCACTTTAGTGCTAAATTTATAAACTTGAGTTTATAAAATTAATGAAAGAGCACAAACGTATCGCAATATTTTCTAATTCTTCAAACTGCAACTAAGCATTTTAAAAACACTTGAAATATTACATTTTTTCACACAAAAAAAAATGTATAATGCATCAATCTCAAAATAAATAGTCAAGGGGTCTCTGAGGTCTTTTTAATCTTCTTGAGGCTGGATGTCAGTAATTCACCCATAATGCTCTAGGCTTAAGGTCTCGTTCTATAGATAAAGTTGAGCAAGGGCATTAAAAAGTTTTTTTTTTTATTTATTTTTTTACAAAAATGTAAATTATAAATATTAAATTAAATGGGCAGCCTACCAAAACATTAGAAAACCATTTTTAGAAAGCATTTAACACTTAATAACATATAACTACAATAGAAAATTATAATTATTTTTTCATGCTCCATTTTTTCCTCAGTCAACTATCTTTTGTGATGAAAAACACAAAAAGATACAACAGAAAGCATGAATATTTTGGGCAGTCCGCATGAACACCAGTATAATGTTCCGGTCAGGAAGTCCAAGTGCCAGCACATGCTAATAATATCCCACACATTGGATGTCTTGCCCCTGCACTGAGACTGCCAGATCTGCAAATGCTCCCTGAAGTTTGCAACTACAACCATCCGCCCACGTGGCAGCCCACCAGTGAGTGTGCTAGACTACATCATCTCCGTAATATCTGCTGTTTGATCACAACAAACAAGGTGTGAGATGTAAAACTGGTCTTGGGTGGGATATTTGTAAGCAGCAAAGACGTGTCATTCAAAAGTGTTGGGTCAGTCAGATTTTTTGAACAGAAATGAATAGTTGTATTCAGCAAGGCACATTAAATTGATCAACAGTGACAGTAAAGACTTTTACATTCTTACAAATTATTTGTTTCAAATAAATAAACAATATATATATTTTCTCGTAATAACGAAATGCTATGTCGTTAAAAAAAACATTTTCTCATTAAAATTAGGTATTTTCTTGTAATAACAAGATGGCGTTAAAACAGTTTTTTCCTAATAAAAAGATAGTGTCGTAAAAATGAGATTTTTCTCATTGAATATATATTTTTTCATAATGAGATCACATAAAACAAGTTTTTTCATAATAACGAGATAGTGTCGTTAAAAAAATTTTCTCGTTAAAATTATCGATTTTTTCTCATAATAACGAGATGTCGTTAAAACAATGTTTTATAGTAATAACAAGATGTGTCAATAAAACAAAAAGAAATTCTTTTTAAAATAATATATTTTCTCATAATAACATTACATTTTCTTGTAATAATGAGAAGTCATTAAAACAATGTTTTTTCATAATAACGAGATAGTGTCATTAAAAAAATTCTCATTGAAATTATATATTTACGTTTAAAAGCGAAATTCTGTAATTTCTCTCAAAAAAATCCTGTCGTCACTGGCGAGCAATGAATTCTGGGGTAAGCAAGGATCTCGCAGGAAACAAGGATCTATTGTATCCTTCATTTCAAGGGAATCGAAGGACGCATTTAAAGGCCACATTTGAAGAAGCCTTCGAATTAGTGACGCGGTGATGCAGCTACAGACAGTTGCGCGCACATCATGTGCAGTTCATGCACACAGAAACATTCAGGAGCACAGAGACTTACTGTCAGCGTTGTTCTGTGATTTATCAATAAAATAGCAAATAAACTGAAAAGTGCTGGCATATACAGTAATGCTTTCTGTTTTTGAACTAAAACCCACAGCTTCACTATTAGTAGAGACGCTGCACAGGTAGGATTTGTTTACACACAAACGCTTTCTCACTAATGCATTCAAATCTTACTGTGGTACTTCATCTGTATCTGATTTAGAACAAGCAGAAATCTGAAATGTATATAACGACCCATAGACAAAACAACTAAAAAATAAGCTGTTATGTCGGAGCAATAGCGTGTGGGCAGCATTTTGACATTTGCTGAAGCTGTGCACAAGGCGACCCGAGTTTGAGTCTCGGCTCGAGGTTCACACACTTTAGTTGCATATTGCGGCCTGTTGAAAAGCATTCCCATTTCTTATATTTTTGTTTACGACGTCATCTCCACATCAAACTCCTAAAAGTCGACTTCAAAAATAGGTTGTTCGACCCCGACGACATGCTGACTGTGATAAAGGCCTATTTCCCACGTTGTCAAGTCACATAAAAAATACATCCTTTTAATAATATAATATCTAGTTATAACGGGAAAAGCATATTGTTTTAACGGCAACATCTCGTTATTACAAGAAAATATGTTGTTTTAACGAGAAAAAATATATAGTTTTATTGAAACATCTCGTTATTACAAGAAAATATTTAATTTAAAAGACATTACATCTCGAGTGAAAAAAAAATGTATGTGGCAGCAATGCGCCACATTGATAATAATAGGAAATGTTTCTTGAGCAGCAGATCATCATATTAGAATGATTTCTGAAGGAACATATGACTGAAGACTAGCTGAAAATTTTGATTTGATCACAGGAAAAAATTACATTTAATGATTGCAATAAATTGATAAATTGCAAGATTATTCCACAATGCAGCCTTGAAGAGCAAGAGAAAGTCGATGTAAACTTGCTGTGCGGCCAAGTTTGTGGTGTGTGATCTCTTACAGCCTAGCCTTAAGCCATTTTAATTTCTCAATAAACCAAGTGGAGTCGAAATGCTGGGGAATGAACCATAAAGAAATGCATATATTTGCATTAATTATCTCATGAATCAAAATTCTAACTTTAAAATACAATAAAAATACTAGTAAAATATTACATCTCTAGGACCATCCATGCACTCGCACACACTTACTTTAAAAGTAGGTTTAAATGAATAAAAAAATTAATATAAAGAATAGAATGAGCTGTCATTTTGCCATGTTTCTATTATTAGCTTCTTATAGTTTCAATAAGCTTTAAACTGACATCAAACCATGCGAAAATATCCTCTGTATTATTCTGTACATGCTTCAGATGTGAGTCACTTCAGAAACATGACGTGACTGTGCTCTAGCTTTCTCTACTCACGGTTACGGGAGAAGGAAACAAAGCTGCTGATATGCCAGTGGGGTGAAACTGTCACAAACGGAGTGTCCCGGAATGGCCACGACCTTGCGCTTTCTATGGAAATCTGTGCAATTGTGATCAGTTTCTGTCATAAATGTTTTATGGATAATATCACTCAGCACATCTGGTGGAAAGTGCCGTTAACAGAAAGCAAGTTCTAACAGAAATGATACCTGACAGATTCCCACCAGTACTTCTATGATAATATGAATATATGAAAACATAACGTTAAACGTGTAACATTACAACCCCAAAATGTCATTAACTCGGCTTTCCGTATTTCACTGTTATATGGTAGGGGGCGCTATTACACCTCTTCTGAAAGAGTGCAGAATCTCCTGATCCAAACACAGACGAAGAAGCAGCAGAAACAAGCGATATCATATGTATATCTAAAATAACGCGATCATCACCATTCAACAGCATATAAATCAAAACCGCCTAATGTTACTGAATTAAATGTCATTAAATGAAATGACCCAGGACGAGGTATTGAACTGTGATGCTTTGGGGTGTCGATGGACTCGATCTACTCCATCTGTGTTTTGATCATCATTCTGAATACGATCTGGATGTAGTCTTTGACCAAAAACATGATTTTCTCATCTTTTTGCTCAAAATGAAACGTACCCACATTCAAGTGTTGATAAAAAAAAAAGAATGCATGAAGATAAAATAAAACAGTTTTTTTGTTTAAAAGCATAGGGTCTGTTCTTTCTTTTGACATATTGCATGTTCAGATTTTCATACAACAAAATATTCTGGGGGCCATGAAAAATGTGAAAATGATCAAAAATGCTGGCGCTGGCTGGCAACTATTTTCAAAAACACTGGCGGGGAAAGAGTTAAATACACGTAGAAAAAAAGTTTCACAACATTTAGCCGGGCTGTTATCACAGGTGTGTCACCTGACAAAGTGAGTCGTGAGAGGCAGAATGTCTCTGTGCTGACATCTCAGAAACACTCACACACTTGCGAGACTGTACGGACCATCTGTCTCTCACACACACACAAACACACACACACACACACATACAGGCATGGCTTGTGGACAGTGTGACGGCTGCCATAATTAAGCTTATGGTGTTTGTCAACTTTCCCTGCATGAAGCAGAGCATCGCACAGTGGCCGTCCACGGTGAGTCACGCTACCCAGACGGGACAGCAGCGTCGACTGCCAAAAAACCCAGTCAGCACCGTAAAGGTCTGGGTGCTCTACACTCCCAGCATGCAGTGCGGCTGCCAGATGATTTTTAAAGCCACATTTGCACACTAACCACTGAGGAACACAAATACACCCACTGAAACCTGGCATTTAAAAATATGGTGTGAAGTAGTCGAGAAACCAACCTCCCGCGGTAAACATCAGGTATTTGAAAAAATAATTATGGCACAGACATACTGTATACACTCTTAGAAAAAAAGGGATCAATAGGGTTTAACATAGAACAGTAGGGTTTTATGGCAAAATGGTTCTATATGAAGAAATGTCTTAAATGATGGCAAAATATTCACATGTTTAACAGGTTATTTTAAATCTTTCTAGTGATAAAGCATGATTACGAGCTCCTAAAATTTAATAGTAATTTAACTAATTTAAGGTTCTGCATGGAACCTCTTCTTCTAAGAGTGTAGGAGAGGTTTGAAAAGTAAGGTGACATTACGACATGAGTCTAGTTTGCACTGTCTAAAAAAAGCAACAACAAAAAAAAGCCTGTGATTGGTCAAATTACTTGGTGTTCTGATGGCTTCTTCCTGTCCAAGTGGTCCAGAATTTGTGCTGATAAATAAAAGTATGACTCGTAAGAACACAATTACAAGAGCAGAAAAAAATGTTGATCCAAAAATCTTAAAATGATGCAACAGGATGATATGGAGCACAAAGGCATGCTAGTCAAAAACAAAAAAATGCTATGAATGGCAGTAAGCAATCCATTTATAGAAAAGAGTAACGGTTTTGAAAGCTAAAACTTCTGTAACAAACAATTTATGGATTTCTGTCCGTCTCAGAATAGTGTTATTGCACAGTAGCACTTTCATGTCATTTGTTTTATTTATTTTATCTTTCAAGATATAATTTTGGTTTCTGAGCTTCCATTAGAAATCTTATAAATAAATATAACATTTCAAGCCCAAAAAAAGCTCCCAGGTTTTTTTTTATAACCGAAACACAATAGGTAAACAAACCTCAACGATCCAGTTCTGCATTACAAATCATTTCAGCATGCCAACATTTTATAAACAAATTCCTTTAGAGTACTACTTTATGTCAGATAAAATAAAGATGGAAATCTCGGCTACTTTAGATACTGCTACTATTGTTTATAAGACATGTTGAGGCTTATTTTTACCTCACCTCTGCCAAGCTTCAAATGAATTCCTGGAATTCCAGTTAAAAGTCAGTATCGTTGATCTAAGTGAGAGTATGCTGCTCTTCCTGATTTTTTGGATATTTGAATATTTCTCTCCCAGCATGGCGTATGTTTCGTCGAAATCCTTTATCCGATAATAACTGAAAGTGGCACAGTGACAAGAGCGCAAACAAAGAGAGGCAGTCACAATGTTACGTTAGGGTAGCGCAAACTAGGAAACAGTTCCACTGGAAAGGTTTAATTTCAGACTAAAATGTCATATTATGCCTCTACATTCAATATCATCATGTTTTTCAAATGATTCGTTCTTGTGTGTGAATACACGCTTTGACAGCAAACTAAAGGAGGACCAAAAGACTCCATTTTAGGGACATTTAGGCCTTGTCCACACTAATACATTTTCTTCTTAAAACATTTTGGCCTTCCGTCCACGCTGAGACTGCGTATTTATTAATGAAAACAAAGCTTTTTGAAAATGCTTTCCAAAGTGGATCAATTTGAAAACGCTGTTTTCACATTGTAGCGTCAGTGAATGGTGAGATCTTTTGCTAAACAAAATTATCCAATCAGGTTAATCCAAGGTTTTACGCATGCTCAGTAAGGTCAATTTAGCGTTTTTCAATGTTTTCCAAAAGTTTCTCATCCACGCTGAAACGTTGGTAAACGCTAGTGTGGACGGAAAACTTTTTTAAACGAAAACGCCATTTTCAAATGTATCCGGATTAATGTAGACGTCTTAGGGAAGTGCATAGTTGGATAAAAAAATAAGCAAAATATATATATTTTTTAAAATATTTATTTTATTCTTTAGGGGTGTTCAAAAGGACCTTATAAAGGTCTATATCCTAGTGCTGTCAAATCAATCAATCGCATCTAACATAAAAGTTTGTGTTTATATAATATACAGTATGTGTGTGTGTTTATACGGATACGATATATATTGGATGCGATTAATTGCGATTAATCTTTTCGCAGCCCTAGTTTATATATATATATATATATATATACACACTACCGTTCAAAAGTTTGAGGTCGGTAAGATTTTTAATGTTTTTAAAAGAAGTCTCTTCTCCTCACCAAAGCTGCATTTATTTGATTAAAAATACAAAACAAACTCAGTAATATTGTGAAATATCATTTCAATGTAAAAAACAGCTGTTTTCTATGTGAATATATAGTAAAGTGTAATTTATTCCTGTGATCAAAGCTGATTTTCAGCATCATTACTCCAGTTTTCAGTGTCACGTGGTCCTTCAGAAATCATTCTAATATGATAATTTGATGTTCAAGAAACATTTATGATTATTGTCACAGTTGAAAAGAGTTGTGCTGCTTCATATTTTTGTGCAAACCGTGATTCATTTTTTTCAGGATTCTCTGAAAGATCAAGAGAAAAGCATTTAATTAAAATAGAAATATTTTGCATTATTAGAAATGTCTTTACTGTCACTTATGATCAATTTAATGTGTCCTTTCTGGAGAAAAGTATTAATTTCTTTAAAAAAAAACAAAAAAACGCATTGACCCCAAACTTTTGAACGCTAGTGTATATATACACACGTGTACGTGTTTCTGTGCAGTATCACATGTGTGCCAGCAGTTTCTTACCCTTCTTGGTTGTCCTCTTCGTCCAGATTGGAAAGTAGCTGGGATCCGGCCAGCGAGAGGTCCAGGGCAGCGAGAGGAAGGTCCCTGTAGGCGAAGCTGACCAGCTGCACTGGAGCCATGCACTGGCCTTCATCCTCCACCTGCTGAGAGATCACCTCCAGATCCGGCACTGCCGCCTGCTGAGGGGGCCTGGGGACACATGGGGGACACTACTCTGTTGTCTTCTTACATTAACTGTCTTCGACAAGTTACCAGAAAGAAATGACCTAGATTACCACAAAGACTTAAAGACTCATATTGGAACCACAGACTAAATGAAACCTAACTATCATCACAGATGGGTACTGAAAAGTCAACATGAAAACAAAACTGTTACTCTTTACTTTCTTAATAAAAGTTTCTGGTCTTATTGTGAAATGCTTTATAAGTGCAATGACTCATCATAATCTTTCACTGAAATATTTTTCAACCCCGACCCTTTAACCAACAACAGAAACTATTGAAATTCACTTCAAATAATTTCCGATCAATGCATTGGAAAGTCAGTCATTTTAAAGAATCAGTTCATTTAGATGATAAATCAAGCAGTGCACTTTTGTGAACTACTTCCATGGACCATCCGAAAGAACTGGATGTAGAAGTCCTGAATTTTTGGCAGCACATATTTGGTTGACTGCAGTTGTCTGCACTGCAATTTTACACTCATTGGTTTGTGTAAATCCAGCAGTGTACTTTTGTGAATGGGCTCTCCGAAGGAACCGATTCACTAAAATGAGTCACTGATCATCTGAGTCCCTGTGTAGAAGTCCTGAATTTGTGGTAGCAAAATATTTGGTTATCAGCAGTTGTTTGCACTGGAAAGTTACACTCATTTTAGTTAATTGGTTTGTTTAAATGGTTCATGTTGTAAATCATGCAGTACTTTAGCGTACTGCTTCATTCACATGGATCGTCTGGAAGAATCGACTCACTAAAATGATATTCATTACAGGCCCTGCATTTTTGGTAGTGAAATATCTGGTTAAGCACAGTTATCTACACTGGAAATTTACACTTATTTCAGTAAATTAGTTTGTTTTGTTTAAGTGCAATTGGTTCGCAACATGGTTCATGTAAATCAAACAGTTTATTTTTGAGAACTGATTGATTTGCATGAATCATCTAAACAAAACAAATAAAGTCACTGATTCATTAAGGCCATACATAAAAGTCCCTGTGAGGTATTTTACATGTTTTTCGTAGCATGACATTGTTTATTACTAACTGAATTAAATGTTTTGTGCCAAAAAAATAGGCAATAATTAACTGTCTTACGGAAAACCGCCATGTCCGCAGGGGTGTTAAGGCAAAGCGTACCAAAGCATAACACAAGGGGAACTGTATTTATGACACAAATGAGAAAGAGAACAAAATAATAATAATCACAATTCATGGGGAAGATCAGGATGCAGGAGAGGTCAGGGATGAGGAATGAGTTTTATTCCGACAATGCATGATGTATGAGACACAAACACAATGAACGACCAGCAACAGAAGAGGGAAGTGAATCAAAGACGCCACAGACACCAAGAATCCCATTATTAAGACGTATTCCCGCAGATTAACTGACTGATGTGATTCTAAGACAGACGAGAAGCAGATTGAGGAATCTCAAAAAGGGCATGGCCACAAATAGCAGAAGTGGAATATGGAAATGCATACGAAACCTCAATGGCTACATAAGTAATGCATGAAAGAAGATTAAGTTGTGGCCACAGCGTCCCACGTGTCGAGATTGATTCCTAAACCCAGAATATTCATCATGGTCGGACCATCATGCGTTGCGTTCTACAATAATGAGGTGTCAAGAGAATTTCAAAACACAATATTGTGGCAAAACAACAAAGTCCCACAGTTGGATGTCATGGCTGGTTCTACCCAGTTTTGTCTTTGATTTATTGGATCTAGTGTGCTGATTCATCTCACGTTTGCAGTTTGGGATTGCTGTTCTCAATCTCAGCGCAAACAAGGCAATGAATATATACTTCTGCAGGGTCCACAGTTGTTTTTGATATCGAACTTTAGTGAGGTCGCTTACAGAAATAATTCACACAAATATGTTTTGATACACGTGAGGTTGAGTAAAAAAAGTTAATTTTTGGTTGAACTACTCCTTTAATTGCAGTGTATAACAAAGAGGGCAGAAAACTACTCAGACAGGGAGAACCTTCACAAAATAAACGGCATCATAATGTATGCTCATAACTGGAATACATATTCGCGACCCTTAAGATGACTTATTCAAGGGCAGAAGAAAGGACAGAGATGGGAAGAAACCTGGGTTTTGGCTTCTGTCCCAGCCGTGCGGGATGAGAGGTTATAAATGATGTCAGTGCAAAGAAGTGCAAAAAAGGAAGCATGTAATAGTACAGATCCTTAGGAGAATAAAGAAGCATTGCCATTGTGAATACAGGGTCAATAGAGAGAGGCTGCATGTATGTGTGGATTGCCATTATAAGAGTGATATCATGCTGGGAATTGTGTTTCTGTTACTGTTGCCCATCCCAATCTTTAAAACATTAATGGCTGTGGACCCCAACGTACTGTAATTTCTCCAGAAAATCTTCTGCTTTTCTTTTATCTCTGTGTTTGTTGTGTTTTGAGCAAACAATGCATCAAACATGAATGAAGGATGAATAATTGGGTGAATCTGAAGAAATCCGTCTGAGACGTGGTATAATTGACAAAATATAATTTAACAAGAAATGTATGAAGATAATACACTGACATTATTTTTATGAAAAATTGCTGCAGAGTAATGCAAAAAAAGTAGATAAAAATTAGTGCCGTCAAATCGATTAATCGCATGTAACAAACATTTTTGTTTATATAATGTATTTATATATATGTGAGTGTGTATATGTATGTGTCAATGTATGTGTATATATATATATATATATACACATACACACTGTGTGTGTATATATATATATATATATATATATATATATACACACATATACACACTGTGTATATATATATTCATACATAATAAATGAGTATTTCACACACACAGACACACACACACACACACACACACAAATATAATATACTGTATATACACAAATATTAAATAAAATTTTACTTATTAGAATTATAAAGTCGTCATGAAATAAAATTTTACCATTCGTATTTTTATATGTAATATAATAGTGTTTATTATAAATGTGTTTTATCTGTGCACTTCATTATTTTCTTAAAATTCATGTACCCTTATAATCTTCAATCAAATACGTTATCCTTCCCTCCCCCCTCGAAAAGACTTCTCTTCTCTTCCGGTCGAAATCTATTACTAGAGGGCGTGGCTATTGTGGGCTGTCATCTTGGTTCACGGGAGGCTCATATAAATATGGGGTGATTCCTTCCGGAAAATTTGGCTGCTCGTCCTCGTTCTCATCTTCAGGTTCCTCAATTAAAAATGCTTCATGGGAGGGTAACGGTGGTGAGTCCGGTGGAGAGAAATCCTCCACAACTGACTGTAAACTGGCATTCAAATCTGCCTCCATATGTTAGCAACGACCAACCTCCAACGATCAAATCAATTGCCGAAGGACGAAATCAAGCCCCGCCCTACATTTTTATCTAATTTCAGAAGCCGCTTCACTCGGATATACGTCACAATATGGAAAAAAGGACAATCTCAACTTCCGTTTCATGACGACTTTAAAAAAACTAATACAAATTATAAAAGCAAAAAATTTAAAATTGAAAACAAACCTAAAACCTAATTAAAATTTTTAATAAAATAACTATAATAGCATATAAAAATTACAAATTAAATAAATATTAAACACTTAAATCACACTGTACCATTGTGAATAATTACAAAATAAAAAAACCTCAAAACTGAAACATCTGGACACATTACAGTAATGGTAGGAAATGTGGTTAACTGCCAAAAATAATGTCAAACTGTCAAAAAAAAAAAAAATAATAATATATATATATATATATAAATGGTCCAATTTATTTTAATTTTCTTTATATTTTCTTTGTTTATTCTTTATCGGGAAATTTGCCCATACTATTTTAACAATTTTATAATAAATACAGTAGCGTACTGTAAATCATCATAGCTTCACAGACACCAAAATGCTCTATGACAGCAGCGTTTCGATCACACTTCTCCCCAAAATCTCTTCTCACACCCTTCATGCAGGCTGGCTGGTAAAGGACGGGCTCAGCATGTGGCGTCCCGTCCTCCCTGATGCTATCTGCGCACTTGGCACTGCATCCCACCAATTGCTAACAGGACTCTAATCAGACCTGACACGCACAAACTGTTCAGGGCATCAAAATCACATTTGCAAATAACCATATGCAAAGCCTTAGCACTGTCAGGTACTGATGAGTGTTCGCTAGTGGCACGACGCCCGCATGAAGTTTCTGTTCGCCACACTGCAGGACGAGTAGTAGAGGACACAGACATAAGACCAAGTTTGGTGTACAAATTAGAGGGGGTTACAGGGGGCCTGAGAGCCCCTAGTTCTCCAGTTATCTCTGAAATCAGACCTTGTGCCTGATTAGAAATTACATAAATTGTATTTATTCATGACTATTCTATTTTTTTAGCAGACGTGTTTATCCAGCATTGTCGACTATGCATTTAATTAGGACACTTTTCCAACCTGCCTAGTATGCTGTTGGTCCCGTTGCGAGCTGTCAAATAAAGCCGAGGCATGGCCTCTACAAGACCCCTGAAGGTATGCTGTGGTCTCAGTTAGTGCTGGGCGGTATGACCAAAAATCCATATCACGGAATTTTTCTAAATTATACCGGTTTCACGGTATATGAGTTTTTTTTTTTTTTTTAATCATGACTGGGTGTGTTAATCACATTTTCTACTGATTGAGAGAGGAAATACTGCAGTAGATTGACTTAGAATGCCCTATTTTACTGTCATGGGTGAATATTGTACCAAAAAATCCACACTAGTATTAAAGGGGTTCACCCAAAAATGAAAATTAGCCCATGATTTACTCACCCTGAAGCCATCCTGGGTGTATATGACATTCTTCTTTCAGACGGTTATATTAAAAAATGTCCTGGGTCTTCCAAGCGTTATAATGGGTGTCAATGGGTATGTTTTTTTGGAAGTCCATCAAAGCGCATCTATCCGTTATAAAAGTGCTTGAAACGGCTCTGAGGGGTTTATAAAGGTCTTCTGAAGTGAAGCTTTCCGGCAAACAGCCGTATACAAGTCGACTTATGCCAAAAGAGTAACACTTGACGATGTATGATGTATTGTAAGCTTTGACACCTCTCGCTGTTCAAACAAACAACCGGCTGGGCAACCGCGTTCGTCATTATGTTGTGCGTCAAGTTCAAGGGTTACTCTTTTGGCGTAAGTCGACTTGCGTACGGCCGTCTGCCGAAAGCTAGTTATTTCAGTCGTTAAAGTTTTAAATAACACCTTGAACTTCATCATGTTCCTCAAATCATTCCTAAAAAATGTGTGCAGTGTGACAGGGGGCATTATCCTGCTGAAAGAGGCCACTACCATCAGGGAACATCATTGTCATGAAGGGGTGTACCTGGTCTGCAACAACGTTTAGGAAGGTGGCACGTGTCGAATTTATGTACACATGAATGGCCGGACCCAGGGATTCCCAGCAGAACATTGCCCAGAGCATCACACTCCATCCACCGGCTTTTTGTCGTCCCACAGTACATCCTGGTGCCTTTACTTCCCCAGGTAAACAGTGCAGACGTACTGTACCATGTGGAATAAAAGAAAACAGCAGCTGCAAGGTCCAGTTACGACACTCACGTGTCCATTCTAGGTGCTTTCGACGGTGGACGAGGTCATTACACGCTCTCTGGTTGGTCTGCGGCTACGCAGCCACATACGCAACACTGTGTGTTGTGACACATTCCTCCCATAACCATCATTAACATTTTATTGTGAATTGCGTCACAATAGACCTTCTTTTGGCTGGGACCAGATGGGACCTTTGTTGCCTTTGTGCATCAATGAGCCTTGGGTGCCCAACATCCTGTCACTAATTCACAAGTTGGCACTTACAAATAATCAGATATGGAAATAAAGAGTAAAAGAGTATGCGACTTGGTGTGCTGTCCGGGGGAGGGCTCTGAGCTCGGAAAGTGGCCCGATCCCGGAGTACTCCACCTGTACCACTGGCTGGGATAGGAACTAGTTGAGAGTAAGGAGTCGGGATGCATAAAGGATTGTCGAGGAATGGAGGTGAGTCGGCTTTCTATATATATAGGCCTCCAGTCGTACTGATTGGGTATATCATTTGAAAGTGCTCCTCCCAAACTTTGGTAATAAAACATAATTTTGTGGTTTGTCCCTCTTCGGACACTGTTGGTAAATTCTCACCACTGCTGACCGGGAGAAACCCACAATCCTTGCTGTTTTAGAGAGAATTTGACCCAGTCGCCTTGCCAAAACAATAGAGCTCCGGAGGCTGTCGACACGCAATCTAAATCCGCCATTTTGGCAGGCAATCAGGATAGCGCCAGAGCGGCTGTAGCATTGGTATCAATAGCATGATCGATAGTGGTCGAATGATAATTTAAAATCAGACTGTTTAAACCTAGCTATTTCAACATGGTGGACAGCTGCTGTGCGCCTGGATGCCAGAACAGGCGGAGGAAAGCAAAGGGGTAATAATTTTATCGTATTCATACGGATCCTGATAGATGACTGAAATGGTTCACTGCAATAAAATGTGCTGACCAACACAAAACAGAGATGGGAGGTTGGGAGACATCAAGCAATGGATTTTGCTTGGGCAGTGATCACTTCATATCACGTATGTTCTTTCTAATGTAACTTGGCTTGCTAACATGTTTAAAATAGTTTCTGACGATTGTAATGCCATTATATTTAAGTTTCCAACCCAGTGAATCACTGGCATATGCGATTAAATCTTCACTCTGGGCAACTAAATAATGTCTATCATTAGCCATTGGCTAAAAAATTCGTAGATTTTACACACCAGTGTGTGTGTTAGAGGCTAAGTAACGTAAAAGTTTAGCATAGATATATTTTTCACTCGCTGAACACTCTGACTGAGCGCTTGAGAGTTTATTTATTTAACTGATAATGATCACTAGTTGGTATTCTTTTCTGATAACTAAAGTTCATTGCTGTGTAAGTTCAATGTTAGTACTTAGTCTACTTGTAAGTCGCTATGGATTAAAGTGTCAGATAAATGAATACATGTCAATGTAGCTAGCCTAAAAGAAGCTTAAATTGTTGCCATTTTCTGTTTACTAATGTTTTAGGGAAAAAGAGTGACAAAAACCCTCTTTCACCTGGCTACGTCCCATTTTTGCTCAACCATGTTCCATCCCCGGAGAAGAGAGAAAGAAGGCGGAAGTTAGATGTGTTCAACAGAAGAGCTAACTCTAAAGAATAGAGCAAGCAGCAAAGTCATTAGCTTCGGCAGTAACACATTCAACAGTTGGTGGCATTATAGGGATCTGTTATGTTTAATCGATTAAGTTTTGCTTTTGAATTAAAGTGCGCAGTGAACTCTGTTGCCTTGAAACTCATGCTGCCGTCATTCATTACACATTCACTCTTGGCTGTTCCCTGCCTGCCAATATGGCGGTATAAACACAATAGGTCACATGACGTCTGGAGCTCTATCTGGCCCTTGTCAAAGTCACTCAAATTCCTTGCCTTTTCTCCTCCATCCAACACGTTGATGAAGAAAACTGATTGTTTGCTTACATCTAATCTAACAAGTTCTTAATACATTGCCTTGTTAGGAGATGATCAACGATATTCTACACCTGTGACTGCTCATGATGTTTTGGCTCATCAGTGTATATCGATACATTTTAATTCAAGTGTCGTCGCACATACTCTACACATTCTTTTATTTCCGCTGACTGATAAGATGTAAACTAGCTGCCGTCTCACTTTGCCCCCAGTGAGTTTACAGTGCCCGGTCATAAATCAGCTGGAAAGAATCAATAGAAATAAATAAGAAAGTAGTCCACAGGGAGAACATTAACCCCCACCCACCATTTTTATGGGTTACTACGTTTTCAAGCCTTATAGCTTGAATACGTCGTAAATAAAGGCTGGTTACCAAAAATATGTATTTAAAAAATATCTCACTAGTGTTCGTCAAGTGAAAGAAATGCTAAGCTTGAGGGGGGATATTTTTTCCCTGAGAGTTTGGAACTTTTAACATAAACCCAACAATAACAGTGGCTTGGCAATGGTTGATGAGTGAATATATATATATATATATATATACGTATGTCTCTATTCTGAACATGTTATACATGTTTTAGGTGGAATTGTTAGTCTCTAGACAAGCGCTTCACCGAGAGGTTACAATCTTCCGCAGTATCTCCTGTAAATGATTTGAACATCACGATGTGCTCCACTATAGAAACGCTCAGACGGCAGAGTGAAAAAAAGAGCGGAGCTCAACTGAATATGAACCTCAGTGAATTTGCAATAGGAGACTATGCAGGCATGCAGAAAAATCGAAAGTTAATCGGTGTTAAATTAATTAATAGGCTTGGTTTACTGTATAACTATACAGTATATAGTTATTGTAATCATAGAAGGTTTTTTCAAAATATATTTCTCATGGTGGTGCATTAACTAATATAAACAGATACAACTTTTGATTTTAAATATGAATTAGTAAATGTAGAAATTAAATTTTAAGAATAGAGAGAGAGAAAAAAAGGTTAAATAAGAAATATCTCCAGTTTATGCAAGGTTTCTCTTTATATCAAGTTCCTTTGATATAGATTTGAGTGAGTTATGAGAATCTGTGACCTTACAAGAAAATAATATGCTGTTTCAGCATGGGATGCACTAAAGTCATCATAACCTGTCCCTTGGTGGGCGTCTGTAGACACTAAATACACAAATCACAGAGGAGATATAATCTTTACAACGGCTCTGAACTCACCAGCACAGTTTGTAGAGGACGATATCAAAAGGGCGGAAAACCAGTTGTGTTATACAGGCTTACAAACAAGTCAATTACTATACATTTACACACCTTAAAGATTGATTTTTTTACATGTTCAACTTTCTTTAGAGTGTAATGTTGCTGTCTGAACATGAAATATGTATTCAAACCTACAAAGCACAAAGTTCACTCCAAAGGAATTTATTCTCTGTATCAGTAACAGAGTTTCTGAACTCCCTGAAACGCCTCCATGTAGTCTTGAGTTTGATTTGGGAAAGAACAGGTCACAATATTCCTCATTTAAATAATTCCAGCTCAAGGCATATGCAAAAATAAAAAAAGGGGGCGAGTCCTGGTTGAGTTGAGTTATTAGTAGAGATGTGACCAAGTATTCAAGTAATCGGAAATGACAGCGGTGATCGACCATGAAACCACGTTTCCATTACAGATTTTCGCAAAGCTTTTGCGATATTTTCTAAATGATAATAAAAAACTATTGCGAAACGACGGCGTTTCCATTAACCGATGTTATGTGACTGAAACGTCACTTAATTCCTCTCGCGATAAGTTATTCCAACAATTATGGCAACGGATGTTGGTAGGTTTACATATATCCCAGACACCGCACTAGCCATTATTTTTAATCGAAGGAGACGTGTTATCCAAGAATCAATGGCAAGGAAAGCCCCACATACTTGAGCGTGGCCACATATGAGGTGTTTCTTGGTGTTTCTCCCTCATATCTGCTTCGAGGTCTTGATTATGGCATTTCTTCAATGGTTTAGAATTCAGTATTCCAAAATGTGCGTATTATTTACGTATTGTAATTGTATTATAATCGAATGTTGTGAATTCATTGCGTTGTTACGAGAGAGCATCTACAACAAGAGTAACACCTGCTAACTTGCACATAACATTTGCATCCTTTTGTGCAGATACAAGTTGTAATATTACGTTTATGTTGTGTATCTAGGATATCTGATTATTAATCTCATATGATGTGTCCTATAGAACAGGCTTCAGTTTTCTGTGGTTCATTTAACCTTCAGCTTCACCTCATGCAGCTATTCCTTTTAGATGTTTCTTTTTCGAAAACATTGCTATTCATGCAGTTTTTCCAAGTCATACTTTTATAGACATATTTTCATGTGATTTTTATTTGTCAACAATTTATGTTTTTAAAAAATCCTTTTTTTAATTTTTTATAGAACATGTAAACAACATTAGAAAAAACATGTGGCTAAATTCAACAAAATTGCCCTTCCGTAGTTAGTTTTATATTTTCCAAATACACTCGAAGCGATTCAACAATGGTCCAGCCGACCAATCAGGGCACAATAATACTTTTCAGAAGGAGGGGCTTCATGGAGACCGAAATTAAACAGAGCATTACTGACAGAGTGGGATAAAAGTCATGTGTTTTTGAACATTCAAGCATTAAAAACCTATAGTAGACTCTAAAAACAAAAAGACTGAAAATAATATTATGCATATAGGTCATCTTTAAAGTATACAACCTAGAAATAAGGTAGTAAAACAGCATATGTAGGAGTTATTTAAGTTCAAGAGGGGTTTCAACTAATGTCCCAGTAACATCTGCTCAACATTCACAGCCAGATGCTGCAACCAGCATTCATCAGTTTGTGTTAATCAGCAGGACGTCCTGTCACCAGCAGTGAGATTTCCATGTCCTTAACATGATGTAATCATTTCTGAGGGTGCGCTGGAAAGATTCACGTCGTCCTTCTGCCACAGCCATATCATAGAGACTTGTGTGAAAGTGAATGGTATTTTGAGGTTAAACAAGAACACAACTATCGTGTATTTTAAACTAGATGATGGTGAAAAAAGTGAACAGATGTATGGTGTTTTAATTCACCATGTTTGCATGACCCCTTTTATGCAGAGCCATTAAAGACTATCTATCAAAAGCTATAAGAAATGAAAGCATATGGTACTGTACAAAAAGTGTTTTTTAAACATGTTCTGTACGAAATATTGGATGTGTTTGATAAGCTATTATGTAATATTAAATTAATATAGGGTGAAAAGTTATATTTCTTGAAGATCTTGACCTTCTCAACTATATCCATCAAGGTAATTCAACAACGTTATAATTTTTTACACATTTACACTAGTAAAAAATGTATATTTTGAATTAATTTTAGTTAACAAATTTATTCAGATTTTGAAATATATGTAAAACTATACCTCAGATTGTGTACAACCCTGTTACTGCATGATTTCCCCCATTACAAAAAACTGAAACATCCAAGTAGGAACATAATCTGGGGCCGGATCCGGATGCATAAAAAAAACTTGAGAAATTTCTTAAGATAATTTCCAAGAAGTTTGTAAGAATGTACAAATTCATGAAAGATACTCCTCAGGTTCTCAAATCTTTTTCTAAGAACATCATCATCATATTTTTTGTCAAGAAGAAAATGTTGTTTGTGTTTTATGATTGTAGCCAAAGACTCACTGCTCAACTCAATGAATAAAATTTCAAAGGCCATCTTTCAGTTGCCAGCAGAGTACCGCAATAATTGTAATGCTCACATTATTTTCATCAAGACTGTCTAGACAGAGTTCAGCATTCAGCATTAATATGCCGTGTATAGTCATTTTTAAAGAGCCTCCTGTCTGAATCTGAATATGCTACTTCCACACTATATATGTGAAAAACAGTATGTGACAAAACAAGTAATATGTCTGCTGTAGTGTTCATGAAACAGTAATCGAAAAGTACTCGGATCACCTACTATTACCGGTAATTGCTGGTTTTAGCACTTTGAGGTCATTGAATTGATGTAAAGTGCGTTATAAATAAAATGTATTATTATTATTATTATTATTATAATAGTGTGCATCCAGTGGACACTTTACTATCCCATGAGACCACTAGAGAGGATTTGTGAACGGCAGCAAAGCGACGCAACTGACGCTGGTAGGTCACATGTCTGACAACATAGTGGAAGCAGCATGTCCGAATTTCATTTATACTACACACATTCATAATATATAGAGAATACTTTAAAATGGTTGTGAAAGTTTCAAACCAATTAAAAAAAACGTACCTTTGGGGATTTAAGATAAGTTGGAGGTTATCCTAACTTTAAGATGTTATTTAAAATGATCCTTTTCAAGAATTTGAATTGTTCTTAAGTTTTGTTTAAAGAATAATTTTAAGGAAAAATGATAAGGACAAGTATTTTTGTGAATACAAAATATCCTTAACTTTTCCTTAAAAATTCTCTTAAGAAAGAAAATAAGAAGAAAACCACAGTTAGTTGATAGTTTCGTGAATCCGGCCCCTGGATCCTTTATGACATGAAGACTTATAATATAATTCTATTTAGGGCTGTACCGACGTGAATTTTTTGGGCCAATACCGATAATTCTTTATATTTGAAAGCCGATAACAGATATATTGGCTGATAAATCTAAATAGAATTTTTGAGAGCCTTACAAAAGTCCCACCATTAAAAGCCATGTCCCAAGCACACAATTATAATGTTATCATTATAATTTTATGTAGCTTATATGACAGACTTGCGCTGCCCATGTTGCACTTAACTGTATTTTCCTTTTTTTAAGTGATTCCCATCATATTTCAAGTAATTCAAAACCATCATGTCAAACAGTGCGCGTTTGAATCTCGGTTTTAGGATATCAGACAAATTTTCTTATCGAGTTGATAACGATAACATCAAAAATGAACATACAGTATTATAGGCCGGTACCGATATGGTGGAATATACACTCACCTAAATGATTATTAGGAACACCATACTAATACTGTGTTTGACCCCCTTTCGCCTTCAGAACTGCTTTAATTCTACGTGGCATTGATTCAACAAGGTGCTGAAAGCATTCTTTAGAAATGTTGGCCCATATTGATAGGATAGCATCTTGCAATTGATGGAAATTTGTGGGATGCACATCCAGGGCAAGAAGCTCCCGTTCCACTACATCCCAAAGATGCTCTATTGGGTTTAGATCTGGTGACTGTGGGGGCCATTTAGTACAGTGAACTCATTGTCATGTTCAAGAAACCAATTTGAAATGATTTGAGCTTTGTGACATGGTGCATTATCCTGCTGGAAGTAGCCATCAGAGGATGGGTACATGGTGGCCATAAAGGGATGGACATGGTCAGAAACAATGCTCAGGTAGGCCGTGGCATTTAAACGATGCCCAATTGGCACTAAGGGGCCTAAATTGTGCCAAGAAAACATCCCCCACACCATTACACCACCACCACAAGCCTGCACAGTGGTAACAAGGCATGATGGATCCATGTTCTCATTCTGTTTACGCCAAGTTCTGACTCTATCATCTGAATGTCTCAACAGAAATCGAGACTCATCAGATTAGGCAACATTTTTCCAGTCTTCAACTGTCCAATTTTGGTGAGCTCCTGCAACTTGTAGCCTCTTTTTCCTATTTGTAGTGGAGAAGAGTGGTACCCGGTGGGGTCTTCTGCTGTTGTAGCCCATCCGCCTCAAGGTTGTGACTTCACAAATACATTGCTGCATACCTCGGTTGTAACGAGTGGTTATTTCAGTCGAAGTTGCTCTTCTATCAGCTTGAATCAGTCGGCCCATTCTCCTCTGACCTCTAGCATCAACAAGACATTTTCGCCCACAGGACTGCCGCATACTGGATGTTTTTCCCTTTTCACACCATTCTTTGTAAACCCTAGAAATGGTTGTGTGTGAAAATCCCAGTAACTAAGCAGATTGTGAAATATTCAAACCGGCCCGTCTGACACCAAAAACCATGCCACACTCAAAATTGCTTAAATCACCTTTCTTTCCCATTCTGACATTCAGTTTGGAGTTCAGGAGATTGTCTTGACCAGGACCACACCCCTAAATGCATTGAAGCAACTGCCATGTGATTGGTTGATTAGATAATTGCATTAATGAGAAATTGAACAGGTGTTCCTAATAATCCTTTAGGTGAGTGTATATCGCGCATCCCTCTTTTTTTTCTTTCATTGACACAATTTTACATTTTTCAACCCAATCGCCAACATTATATAAAAAAAGAATAATAATCTCTTTCATTTACGGGAATTATAAGTTCATCAGTAATTATAAACTAGCAATTTGTCCCTTTTGAGCGACAGCTAGGATACATTTTCAACCCTGTTTATTCATTTATTCATTATATTTTCTAGCATATATAGGTGTCTATATTTTGAAATGTCCCAAATTTAGGTAACGGGGGAAAAAGGCAAAACTCATTTAAAATTAATGAAAAAAAGCTAATTTAATACGGAGTATGACCTTCTGATTTTGACAGTCGAAATATATATTTACATAACTTGTTTAACTGACTATTTGTTGAAAGATTTGTTTTAAAGAGTCAGGTATTATTTTGTACCCTGAACATGGAAAGTTCCCTGCATCTGAAGAACATGAGTCCTACATACAGATAAAAATTAGCAAATTAATTGCGTAATTATTATATAGTGAAATCATAAAGTATTGGATGGTACTTTAATCTTCCTGCAAAACATGCAAAGACAATTTGATTGTAAAAATTGAAAGTCACGACAAGCAAATGATCAGCTTTCGCACAAAACAACAAGACAGACCTCATTAGACAGAGCAGTCGAGGCTAAATGTTAGCTGACCTGTTTCAAGCACAAAGGCGTCCTCGGGGTGTGTCAGAATGCATGTAAGCATGCGTGTGTGAAAACATGAGCACACAAGTATGCATGCACGTGTGCACAATCACTCACACAAACACACACACACACACACACACACACACACACACACACACACACACACACACACACACACACACCTTGTGTGGTGAAAAATAGACATACACAAACAATAAAAACATGACTAAATGATGATCAAAACACTAAAAGCACAACCTCACATTTTACATTTGCTCCACTGCAGTTACTGACTAAGGTTATATATATATATATTATTTGTTTTTTTAATAATATAAGCTTCTGATGAGGATGAGCAAGGACTATAAACAAGTAACCATGACAAATCTGACCCATAAAAAAAAAGAAACAATAAAAAAAATGTAATAAAGCAGCACCTTCAGAAGGGTGGCCAAGTTTTAAAATATCTGTTATTTGTCATTCCACTATTACGAGAAAGTCAAATGTATTCACTGTAATGTCATTATGTAGGCATAAAGGCATTTCTGCTTCGTATCAGCGAGGTAAATGAAATAAATGAAATAGAAAATTGGTACTTAGTTATTTTTACAAAAGTAGCAAGTGTCCCATTAGCCAAAACATTTAATGATCTTAACTTAAAAATGTAGTTTTGTTGGTTTTATCATTTAATCAATGCCTGTTAGCAGTTGACCAAAAAAGAACAGACCAAAACTATTGATGACTAATCCTGTTCAAAGGGGCATATACAACTTTTTGACCAATCAAGTGCTCTCTAGAAGAAGTGTCCCTCCCACTGACTAGCAAGTAGTGAATTTTGATTTTGTCAGGCTGTGACAAACTATAGGCTACTGGCTATAAAAAAAATACAACCCCCTCAACTCAACTTTGCAATAGAAAATGGCAAACCGCAATGAGGTCCCTGAACACTCAGCTGTCAAACTGGTATCCAAGTTCTCAAGATCCTAATGTTGTTGAATTACCTCACTTAAAGGGGTCATGAACTGGATTATATTATGTTTCCTGGTTTGCACTTATAATGTTAGTATGATTTTTACATCAAAATTTTTCATAATTTAGAAATAAAAGGCATTTTTCCTACCCTGATTTTAGCCCTCTGATTTGAACGCTCTGTTTGAAGGGGCGTGTCTGTGTGAGACTTCAGTGTAAATGCCCACTGCTGTGATTGGCTGACATCTTTGCATATGAAATAGCTAGAATTATATGTGGAAATCTCTTGAATACTTTTACTACGTTATTACTATTACAGCTATCGAGATTAACGAATCATGAGAAGTGTTTAAAGTATTTAGATCTTCCATAACATGAAAGGTTGCAGTGACAAGCAGAGAGCAGATGACAGAGAGTCTGTTGATCGCGTATGAAAAGATCTTATCATTGCAACTCAATTTCTGCACTCTCACGAATACTTTTACCAAATAACAATGCAAACACTATGTAAATACAGTAAGAACTTCGTTGTGCAGTGTAACAGCGTCATTGACTTCATAACAAGTTTTGGCAAGTGTCCAGATAAACTCGCGCTGTGTGATTGACAGCTTGGCCGATTGGAAAAGGATCGTTCTTTGATCGCTTTCTTTATATATTTTAATCACAGTTTAAATAAGATTATTTTCATCCCACTAAGAGAAACGATGTTAAGTTGATCTTTTAGTCACTGTCTTGATTTACTGATGCATAAACAGTATTGAACGATTTGAGAAAGATTATCTGTCTGAACTTGATTAAACATAAGAAATCACTGATCACAGATCAGGCTAGGGCTGGACGATTTTGTCTAAAATCATAATCGCGATTAATCGAACAAGTTACCTCGATTACGATTATTCAAAAAACATTCTTTCTCATGTGTCACTGGCAAGGCTTATACTGTAAATATGTTCACGTTTTTTTTTTTTATGAAAGAATGCATAATCCTATCTTTGTGATTCTAAAATAAGGAAACGCACAGATAGCTTTCAATGCTTACTTATTAAATATTTCAAACAATTCAATCAAACAAAGCATACAATGCTTGAAAAAAAAAGTCTTATAAAAAAGTGATTAAGTTTTAATGCAAAAAGAAAGTTTCCTAAAAATGTAGAAAATAGTTATTTTTATAAACAAAATAAATTATTGTAAATATTGCCATCTTAAAAGTAAAATATAACTTGTATAAAACTAAAAAAACTAATCCTTTTCATATTGTGTAGCATTTGTAAATGCTTGTGTTATCGACACCTGCTTTGTGGAGTGGAGGTACTTGTTGCTGGGCGTTTGTCAGTCTCTCTCTTTTTTCGCGTGTTTCTTTGGTACAAGCGGCTCCTGTTGCTGAGTTGACTCAGTGTTTGAGTTCCCTTTCACACAGAGATTCCGGAAAATACACGGATAAAGTGGCCCGGGATTTGACCCGGGTTCGTTTGACTTTGGTTCATTCACACTGCCAGTGATTTTCCGGAATCAAGAGAGTGCGTTCACACAGACACACACAACCCGCAAAGACACGTGACATATCCCAGCGGCGTCTATAGTTTGCTTATGAGCTGCGATTTCTCTCGAGAAACCACGCTTGTGCATTTTTTTTCTCCGATTCGATCATAAACTAGCGCATTACGAACCGTTTTACGCTGGCGAACGATCCCGGCTTAGCGCCATCATTACGACACGGCATTCATTACGGCTTTTGTTCACACAGTGCGCGTTCCGGGACTGAATATTAATAGGATTAAAAAAACGAAATAACCGACATGGTAAAATTACGTCGGTTATAGGCTCTGAATTTCGGTTTCGATTATTTTTCTATTAATCATCCAGCCCTAGATCAGGCATTAGAATAAACATGGTTACTGACATGTTTGTGCCGTCAATATCGTATAAGTCTGTCTGCAAAGCCTGCGTCGAAACTACGACTGAATTATCAAATAATCCACAGCGAAATGTACCGAATACTAACAATGCACTGCTCAGACATTCACATTGTTGTAATAAAACAAGAATCAACATTGGCTTGGCTTTTCGGAGATGGCGAGAAACTCAGGGATTTTAAATGATGTAAAAGCTACATGGAGATGGCGTGCGAGTAAGGCATTTTACTGAACAGATAAACTGCCATATGTAGCTCTCTAACAGTTCATTGTGAAACATTATCTATTGTGAAGGGTCATTTCATTATGCGTGTTGTAGCACTGGAATTTATTGTAAACTAATGGGTATAGTTATAGTAATGTCTTGAGCTAGTCAGCTTAAGATCCTTTCCATCTAAACTGGTTAAATCTCTTAAGCCTACAGTGAATATTTTATGAGCAGTAGGATAATCTCTTTTTTTTGCTTATGAGAAAGAACCATATTCATCCGCAAAACCAAAACAATGTTCTTCCAATGTGTTTTTTTTAACTATTAGAGGGCCATCAAAGTAATGACTTTTCTCAGTGTTCCAGGAGCCGACCTCTGTTAAAGTTCCTCTAGGGTCATCTAGGTCCACTGCATGGAGACCTGATGTTTTCTTCACTGCATGGAGGCCTGATGTTTTCTACACTGCATGGAGGCCTGATGTTTTCTACACTGCATGGAGACCTGATGTTTTCTTCACTGCATGGAGACCTGTGTTTTCTTCACTGCATGGAGGCCTGATGTTTTCTTCACTGCATGGAGGCCTGATGTTTTCTACACTGCATGGAGACCTGATGTTTTCTTCACTGCATGGAGGCTTGATGTTTTCTTCACTGCATGGAGACCTGATGTTTTCTTCACTGCATGGAGGCCTGATGTTTTCTTCACTGCATGGAGGCCTGATGTTTTCTTCACTGCATGGAGACCTGATGTTTTCTTCACTGCATGGAGACCTGATGTTTTCTACACTGCATGGAGACCTGATGTTTTCTTCACTGCATGGAGACCTGATGTTTTCTTCACTGCATGGAGGCCTGATGTTTTCTTCACTGCATGGAGGCCTGATGTTTTCTTCACTGCATGGAGGCCTGATGTTTTCTTCACTGCATGGAGACCTGATGTTCTCTACACTGCATGGAGGCCTGATGTTTTCTACACTGCATGGAGGCCTGATGTTTTCTTCACTGCATGGAGACCTGATGTTTTTTTCACTGCATGGAGGCCTGATGTTTTCTTCACTGCATGGAGACCTGATGTTTTCTACACTGCATGGAGGCCTGATGTTTTCTTCACTGCATGGAGACCTGATGTTTTCTACACTGCATGGAGGCCTGATGTTTTCTACACTGCATGGAGGCCTGATGTTTTCTTCACTGCATGGAGACCTGATGTTTTTTTCACTGCATGGAGGCCTGATGTTTTCTTCACTGCATGGAGACCTGATGTTTTCTACACTGCATGGAGGCTTGATGTTTTCTTCACTGCATGGAGGCCTGATGTTTTCTTCACTGCATGGAGGCCTGATGTTTTCTTCACTGCATGGAGACCTGATGTTTTCTAAAACTGCATGGAGGCCTGATGTTTTCTTCACTGCATGGAGACCTGATGTTTTCTTCACTGCATGGAGGCCTGATGTTTTCTTCACTGCATGGAGACCTGATGTTTTCTTCACTGCATGGAGGCCTGATGTTTTCTTCACTGCATGGAGGCCTGATGTTTTCTTCACTGCATGGAGGCCTGATGTTTTCTTCACTGCATGGAGGCCTGATGTTTTCTTCACTGCATGGAGGCCTGATGTTTTCTTCACTGCATGGAGACCTGATGTTCTCTACACTGCATGGAGGCCTGATGTTTTCTACACTGCATGGAGGCCTGATGTTTTCTTCACTGCATGGAGACCTGATGTTTTTTTCACTGCATGGAGGCCTGATGTTTTCTTCACTGCATGGAGACCTGATGTTTTCTACACTGCATGGAGGCCTGATGTTTTCTTCACTGCATGGAGGCTTGATGTTTTCTTCACTGCATGGAGGCCTGATGTTTTCTTCACTGCATGGAGGCCTGATGTTTTCTTCACTGCATGGAGACCTGATGTTTTCTAAAACTGCATGGAGGCCTGATGTTTTCTTCACTGCATGGAGACCTGATGTTTTCTACACTGCATGGAGGCTTGATGTTTTCTTCACTGCATGGAGGCTTGATGTTTTCTTCACTGCATGGAGGCCTGATGTTTTCTTCACTGCATGGAGACCTGATGTTTTCTACACTGCATGGAGGCCTGATGTTTTCTACACTGCATGGAGGCCTGATGTTTTCTTCACTGCATGGAGGCCTGATGTTTTCTACACTGCATGGAGGCTTGATGTTTTCTTCACTGCATGGAGGCCTGATGTTTTCTTCACTGCATGGAGGCCTGATGTTTTCTTCACTGCATGGAGGCCTGATGTTTTCCTCACTGCATGGAGACCTGATGTTTTCTACACTGCATGGAGACCTGATGTTTTCTACACTGCATGGAGGCCTGATGTTTTCTTCACTGCATGGAGGCCTGATGTTTTCTTCACTGCATGGAGACCTGATGTTTTCTTCACTGCATGGAGACCTGATGTTTTCTTCACTGCATGGAGGCCTGATGTTTTCTTCACTGCATGGAGGCCTGATGTTTTCTTCACTGCATGGAGACCTGATGTTTTCTTCACTGCATGGAGGCCTGATGTTTTCTTCACTGCATGGAGGCCTGATGTTTTCTTCACTGCATGGAGGCCTGATGTTTTCTTCACTGCATGGAGGCCTGATGTTTTCTTCACTGCATGGAGGCCTGATGTTTTCTTCACTGCATGGAGGCCTGATGTTTTCTTCACTGCATGGAGGCCTGATGTTTTCTTCACTGCATGAAGGCCTGATGTTTTCTACACTGCATGGAAGCCTGATGTTTTCTACACTGCATGGAGACCTGATGTTTTCTTCACTGCATGGAGGCCTGATGTTTTCTACACTGCATGGACGTTGAGATGAGGGTGCAGAGTGACCTGTATTTATTCCAAGTCATCTATTAGTGTGATTAGACATCAGTTCATGTGTGCCCTTGGGACTGTGGTCCAGTGACTCTCTGCTTCTTCCTCATACCACAGGCCTGGTATATCCAGTAATATTTAGGATGTGGGTTGCGATTTTATTAGTATCTTGGCGTATGATCCACATAGTCAAATATAGGTTTATATAGGAAGTTATAATAAAAGAAGTTAATTTGTCTATTTCTTTGAATCTATTATTGATTTTTTTTATTGTTTTGTTAAAGTATATTAGTACTCGAAGGTCACATCTCTTTTGGTACTGGCTTTAGTTTCATGTAGTGCGTTATACAGCTTTGTGTATATATAAAAGGTCTGCAACATTGGCTGCTCGTGAAAACAAGGTCTACGTACTTTGACCCTCAAACACTGTAGTTGTAGCTGAGACTGGAAGAGTTTGGTTCGTGTTGTTAAAATTTTCTGCTATGTAAAAGCAAATCCACTTTGCATGAACTTCCAAAGGATGAGGACTCGAGCTTGAATAGATATGATAAGACCGACGCCATTGTTACTGTTCGTATCAATGTGTATAAAGTGCTGAGGAAGATCCGGATCTGAAATTCAGATAGTGGGCGTTTCGTTTCCGACATGCGCTTTAAGCGGTAGACCAATCACAACAGACTGGGCCACCTGACCAATCAGAGCAGAGTAGGCTCTCAGATAGAAGGGGTTTATACAGACTGAATCCTTTATTGAACAGTTTCAGACACTGTGAGAAAAGAGCTGATGCTGCAATCTATTTATTAGAAAATTGAAGTGTTGTTTGTTTTTCGTTTTTTACCTTGGATGGATGTAAATCTATTGTAGGAGACTTTTAAAACAACATTAGGAACCTTTAATATAGCATAATAGGGGCACTTTAAGCATTTGATTTAATAACAGGTGTCTTTTGCGGTGTACTTGCAATCTAGTCGTGGTGTGTAATTGAGTCAAATGTATCATGTTATTCTCTGCTGCTTACTCCTGTTTCTCAGACTTGCTCTGAATGCACAGTACACAAGTGCAGCTCTGATGAACAAAGACGGCTGCTGAAGTAATCCACTCTGCATTCACTACCAACCTCCCAAACCTCCCTCTCCTCCTCTCCCTGGACACCGAAACCACTGCCATCAGAATACAGGAGCTTCCTGTGAGGGCCACACACCAAGCACTCCTTCATAAAACAATATGTATACTGACAACGGTGTTAGTATTGGTTGTACTCTCATTTAATATTCCTTCACCATATTTAGTTTGACACGAGCAGAAACAAGGCTGTGAGGGATAGAAGTACTGTCCATTCAATTAAATTTATCTCATCCGTATTCATATATTTGTATGTAAAGTGTGTTTCAAGCACATATTTTTCAAACATTTGGACAGACATGTCTATGTTAGGAACATCAAAGGATTTGTAATTATTAGTATATCACTAAAGTTGTACATACACAAAGGATTTATTACTCTTATATACTCTATCTCTCTCTCTCTCTCTATATATATATATATATATATATATATATATATATATATATATATATATATATAAACTTTTAGGGGTTCCCATTATGGGATCATTTTATGGATTTAGTTAAAAAAATTAATTTAGCTTTAATTCATTTTTATTTTAATTAAATTTATGAATTAAACCGCTTGTAAACATACTTTATGTTTACATGGTAAACATGAAAGTATTATACCATTTAGACATTTCTCACACTTTTTTGGCATATGTTTTTGGCGTGTTGATGCTATTGTAAGTTTATCAACAACTTAAACCTCAAATGATTTGTAAACATTTGTACATAAAAGAGTTACGCATTAGGTGCTGTCAAAATTATGCTGTTGTAACTTTATCAACAACATCATCAACATTAAAAGATTTGAAAAGATTTGTAAACCTTTGTATTTATTTAAAAGTTCATGTTATAGATGCAGTCAAAAGGTTATAATAGTTTCAGTGCCTATAGAAATGTACAAAATGTACGTGTACACCTTATTGTACAAATACCTACGAACTCGATTTAAATTTCCTTCATTCACTATATGCCGTGTTTGAAGTCCACTATGAATAAAGTTTCTTAGATTAAGTGATCAACACTAGCAGCTACTGTACAAAGCAATGCAATATACTGAACAGACTGTATATCTACCTAACAGACCCATTTTGACAGGCATCAAATTAAATCGGGTAAGGTGGCCTGATTCTGACTCTGTGAGAAGACAACGCAAAAGCAGCGCCATGAAGACTACACCTAAGAAGGCTTAGTCAGCACCTGTGCTGCCGATCCTGGAACAGTTGTGAGCTGGAAGGATGAGGAAAGGGCATTCTCCGCATGGATCTGAGGACATGCTGAGCACCTGACTGCAGAACAGTGCGTGACTATAAATTACGATATCACACGCCTCCTGCTGCAGAGCAAACACATGGATGTCGAGTGAGATGTGCTGCGGTTCCTGCTGGTGAAGATGACGAGTCAATTAAGAACATTCATATGCTGGACTGAGCCTGTCATGAAAGATTTCTTAACATCTATCTATTGGTGATGTATTTTTTACGGTGAAATACTTCCCAATACTAATGTAGCCACATCCTGCATCTCGCATATTTTAAATAAATGCTGTTTTTTTCCATTTTCTATTCAATAAAGAATCCATAAAAATTATTACGATTTCCAAAAAAATATTATGCAGCAAAACTGTTTTCAACATTGATAATAATCAGAAATATGTATTGAGCAGCAAATCAGTATATTAGACTGATATCTGAAGGATCATGTGACAATGAAGACTGGAGCAATGATGCTGAAAATTCAGCTTTGCATCACAGGAAAAATTACACTTTAAAATATATTACAATAGAAATCAGTTACTTTAAATTGTAATATCTCACAATATTACTTTTATTACAGTATTTTTGATCAAATAAATCCAGCCTTGATGAGCAGAAGATACTTCCAATCTTCTCAACCACAAACTATTTTTCATGATAATATATATGATTAGGGTATTTACAAAAGTATATATAATGTATATTATCAATATTTAACAACAGTACTCAATTTATGACCTATTTTTGGTAGGACCAGATTTTTTATGACGAATTGTATTGCTCATGCAATGCAACCTAAAAATTAAAAAAATTAGATAAAGCAAAAACAACTGACAAAATGTAACAAGCAAATCTACACTCCAAAAAGTATTCAAACGGAAAAAGGGGGGGGCAGAAAAGTCTAAACAATACAATGCTTAACACATAATTAGTGTTACTGGAGTGTAAACACACACAAACACAATTTAACAGACTCTCCTGCGCTCAATACACAGCGGCGTTCCTCACACACCACTCCACATCATTATAAAGCAGGTAGGATGTAGCTTGAACACTCACTGTGGTTGGCTCATGGTGTGATACGCAGCAAACGCTTAACGGACTTCCTCTTTCACTTCTCTTAAATATGAGCTCTAGTTTGTGCTAGACGGAGGCGACTTCACTCATACCAGACCTGAGAAGAAAGCAGGAAAAAAAAAAATTTCAACATACTCTCTTTAAACACATCATAATATAAAGTAAATACTGTAGGAACTACCGTGCATGTTAAAACTGAAATGTACTATGTGATTATGAATGCATGAACATCTAGTTCAGTCATGACACAGTCATCATTGTGCAGGGAGGAAAAGTAGCTTATGCAATAAAATCAATGAAGCCAGATATTGGATCTGTTATGAAATCAAATACTCGCTTAACTTCACAGTTTCACCTCTTGACCTGTGATTGAAATCAAGCGAAGAAACCGTTTACAGCTATAAGCTTATTACATGATTCAGCAAAGCTTCATACCCCATTTAGCAGAATATGATATACAGCATAAAAGTAAAAAAAAGTTGCTGCCTTAAATTGAGTACAATCAACATGGATGTTTAAACCATTTCAACTTAAATTACATTAAACTGACTTGAATTAGTTGAATCTTGAATAACTTGTAAAAAAAGTTGAAAATTGTTTAACTTATTTTGATGAGTGAAAAGGATGTAAAAACATATATTGTCATAAATTGCGGAGTAAATTAATCGACAGAATGATTGTCACCATATGTCCGTTATGATATTTTGATTAGGACATTTTGGTAAAAATAAAATATGAAGCGTTCCCAATGAGATGAAAATAGATTTAATATAGATAGGGTGAATTTTCATGACGACTCTAATTTGATAACGGCAATGTTGAATCCTTGAAATTTTTGAACATGTCTGAATCATGAACGAATCCTGAACAAATCAGCCTAGTTCATGAATGAATCATTCAGTCCAGTTAATTGAAAAGAATTGCCTGACATAAAACATCTTGTGCACTAATCCAGTCGAATCATTAAATAAATTGTTATTTTGAGTCGATTTGTTTCAACGAACCAGTTGATCTATTTCAGAAATCAAACAAAACAACGAATCAGACTGATTTGTTCACAAATTAGTCTCACTGGGCTATTTTCAGTGAATAACAAGAGTTCAATTTTAGTCTTTTAATTACACAAATCTATGAGAGAAGACAAAAGAAAAGGGTATATGAGCCATATGGGCTACTTTTATGTTTTTTTTTTTATCTTGGCTCTTAAACATGTTCACTACGAACTGTTGTTGTATTAAAAAGAACTGATGCAAGATTCACATTTTGTTTTCCATAGAAATAAACAACATCATACAGGTTTGAAACAACCTGAGGACGATTAAATAATGACGAATTTTCATTTTTGGGTGAACTGCGCCTTTAAATTGACAATCATATAAACAAAAATGGGTTCCAGACCTAAAGAAGATTTTTTAAGGGGTCTCTCAAACAGGACAAGACATATTGTTGAAGCGACGACCAGCCTTTTGAATTCCTATTGTCCTACATATGGTACGCATGTGAGAGCTGAGTGCATAGTGCTTCATTCACATTTAATAACCACCTCGAAAAAAAAAACGTTGTTATTGTACAAACAGCATGATTTTCAGCTGGCTAAGCATTACACAAAACTCCTGTCTGCGATTGCTTTTTTTGGTGTCAAGGTACGATGAAGTTGTCAACCTCGGTACGGACGGCCATCAATAAACAGAATGGTCTGTAGCGCTTGGTTACCACCCGCTTCAATCACTAAAGCACTGAGATGAAAGTTTCATTTTCTGAGACCGCTTGACAAACACATGGTGTCTCAAACTCTAGCGGTTTTACAAGAGGTATTAGCTCGGGCTGGGGGATGAGGTGAAACTAGTACACAAGACAAATCATATTAAGCCAAATAAGGTATACCGTACACAGGTCACTGAGACAGCAAATCTGAATAGATGGAAGTGGGACGAGGTAGAGGAGAGAAGATGATGTGAGGGAGGGTTCATTTTTGCATTCTTGTTTAGGCGAAAGGCGCTATCTGCGACTCATGATAATGAAAAATGTGAAAAAACACTTTGCAATACCTTTTCTAAATTGCATTAACAAGCATTATTACACTATAAAATGCTTAACAGATTATTATATATTTACTTAAAATTTGATTAACATTTTTAAAAAGTCCAAATGCATGGATAGCTGTCTGAAATATAATTGTGAATCCTGTCCTCCAAACTAAATTTATATTATTATATAATATACAGATATAAACAGACGTTGAACTGTTTTCTTGATTTTCTAAATAATTTAATTAGATCATTAAAGTATGTGAATCGAAACAAAGCTGTTTTTGTGTGTTACTTTTTTGATTTTGACCATTTCACTCATTATGTTTTTCATAATTATATTTAGTTGAAAAAAGCCTATTATAGATTGTTTAATCAAGGTTCCTATTGTGACACTATTGGGGCATGTTGTCACAGGAACTCAATGAGTTTAATGGTCTGTATTTTTTGTTGGTTATATAAATTTGTTGGTATACATGCTAGGACATAAAGCACATTTTAAGTGACCTGAAAGAAAAGTCAGTCACTGTGCTGTTCATTGTTCATTCATGTTAGTTCAGGCCCAATAAATAATATTAACAGATACAACTGTTCATACAGAACGTGTTTTTCCATTCCACTGCGATACTTCCATCGTTTTCCTGTGTCTTTTGCAGCGTCTCACACAGCGACTGTCCATCCTTGCCTTGACTTCACAAAATACAGGACAAACTGCGTTCCGTACGGGTTAAATATGGAACACAATATTGATGTCTTAAAGAGTTAGTTCACCCAAAAATGAAAATTATCCCATAATTTACTCACCCTCAAGCCATCCTAGGTGTATATGACTTTCTTCTTTTACCCAAACACAATCTGAGCTTTATAATTGAAGTGAATAGCAACTACGTGAGTCTAGTTTCGGCGGAAGAGTGACCTCTAACCTGATGCATGTTGAGGCGTAAAGCTTAGGTGAGAGTAGACGGCTCTCGTGGTTCAAACAAACTCAAGATCCTACAAAATTTCTTTTTGAAAATGCATGTTTAAGATTTCTAATTCGTGACCATTGTTTTGTTTTGCTCCATCTTCTGCGCATCCAGGTTCGTCAATACATCATGCGTCGGGTCAGAGGTCACTCTTCTGTTGGAACTAGACTCGAGTATGGCCGTTACCTGGAAGCCGGTGATTATAGTTTATAAAGTTATTAATATAGATATTTTTCTAACAAAAAACATTGCGTCGCTTCAGAAGGTCTTTATTAACACCCTGCAGCTGTATGGATTCATTTTATGATGGATGCGCTTTTTTTGGATTTCAAAATCTCAGTTACTATGTATTCACTACCATTATAAAACTTAGAAGAGCCAAGATATTTTTTTAATAAAACTACAGTTTAGTTTGGCTGAAGGAAGAAAGTCATATTCACCTAAGATGCCTTAGGGCAGAGTAAATCATGGGATAATTATCTTTTTTGGGTGAACTAACCCTTTAAGTATGGGATGACTCCTTATTACACAGAGCGCAGTCTAATCTTCAATAGGCTACTATAGCTGAAGGGCAATTCAGGTTGTGTACCTGCAGTGCATGATGTAGGCTATACGTCTTCCAGATTGATAAAAATAAATATAACAAATTACTTATTGGTCAGTTAAACAGATTTGAATCATGCAC